>NW_027428563.1:0-89697 GCF_044706935.1 Curcuma longa
TTTGTACCATAAGTCAGATACATTAGAACTCATGGCTTGTGAAAACGTTTCAGGATCATTTTCGGCTCCAACATTGTAGTCACATTCTTGTAGATACACAACATAATCATCAGAAATTGCTGATCTCTTACTCCTAGTAGATCTTCTCAATGTTGCCTCAACACTCTCCTGAGTAGTAGGATCATGTTGTTCAACAGGTTGTTCAACAATTTCAGGTATTTGCTGAACCTCAGTATCTACTGGAGTTGGATCAGTAGTTTGTGGAACCTCTTGGACCTGTTGCTCAATATGCGCATGAACACAAGGCGCATTCTGAACTATAACAATTGGTCCACTGGTTGAAGTGGAGCATTGAGCATCTTGATGATCTTTCCCAAGACCAGGGTCTTGAAACGATCGCTCCCACTGATTAAATCATTTTCAAGAAATTTGGCATTTCTTGATTCCACAAACCTAGTGCTATGAGAATGACAATAAAATCTATATCCTTTGGATCTTTCGGCATAACCAACAAAATATGCACTTAAGGTCCTCGGATCCAACTTCCTTTCATGTGGATTGTAAATCCTCACCTCGGCTGGGCAACCCCAAACGCGTAGATGTCGCAAACTCGGTTTCCAACCTTTAAACAATTCAAAAGGTGTCTTTTGGACAGCTTTGGTTGGAACTCGGTTTAATATGTACGCTGCCGTCTTTAAGGCTTCAGTCCATAAGGACCTAGGAAGTTTGGAGCTAGCAAGCATGCTCCTGACCATGTCCATTAAAGTTCGGTTTCTTCTCTCAGCTACACCATTTTGATCTGGAGAACCAGGTAAGGTGTATTGGGCAACAATCCCACAATCTTGAAGAAACTTTGCAAATGGACCGGTAGCTTGTCCACTCTCAGTGTATCTACCATAGTATTCTCCTCCTCTATCAGATCTTACGATCTTAATTTGTTTGTCACATTGTTTCTCTACTTCAGCCTTAAAAGTTTTGAAAGCATCAAGTGCTTCACTTTTGCTGTTTAATAAGTAGAGATACATGTAACGAGAATAATCATCAATAAAGGAGATGAAGTACTTATCACGGTATGATTCTATATCAGGACTACAAATATCTGTATGAATTATTTCTAACAATTGAGAACTTCTCTTGGCATTTTTCTTTGACTTGTTAGTCTGCTTACCTTTAATGCAGTCTATACAAGTACTAAAGTCGGTCCAATCAAGAGCACTAAGTACTCCATCATGTACCAACCTCTTAATTCTATCAATGGAGATATGTCCCAATCTCCTATGCCACAAATTAGAGGAACTCTCATTAATGACACATCGTTTAACCCCAACATGCATAGAAGAATAGTGATTATCATTTTCTAAATTAAGACGGAAAAGACCATCAGACAATGTACCACATCCAATAATTTCAGATCCATTAGAAATACTGAAAGATGAATTTGAAAAATTAAAGGAATATCCAACAGATACAAGTCTTGAAACTGAAATTAAATTCCTAGCAAAACCAGGAATATAAAATGTCTTTTCCAAACTTAAAATAAAACCACTATCTAAAATAAGCTTGCAAATGCCAATGGCTTCCACATGTGAGGACATTTTGTTTCCAGAATAAATGTAACACTCACTTCCCACTGGTTTCCGCAGGTCTTGCAAGCCCTGCAAGGAGTTGGTAACATGGATTGAAGAACCAGAGTCAATCCACCATGTGTCATGAGTAACATCAATCATGTTAGATTCATAACAGACAAAAGAGAGTTGAGTACCTTTCTTATCAAGCCACTGTTTGAACTTGGTGCAATCTTTCCTCAAATGCCCTTTCTTCTTGCAGAAGAAACATTTGGAACTTTTCTGAATGTCCCCTTTGGCAGGAATCTTGCCCTTGTTCTTGGCTTGAAATATCTTCTTCTTTCCAGGTGTAGTGAAATTCACCTTCTCACCCTCTTCCACAGCAAGTCTACCCTCCTCTTGAACACACATGGTCATAAGTTCATTAATTGACCATTTCTCTTTATGTGTGTTATAAGAGATTTTAAATGGGGCATATTGCGGTGGTAAAGTGTTGAGAATGTAATGCACTAGGAAAGAGTCAGACATTTCAACCTCAAGTCTCTTCAATTGAGCCGCAATGTCTCTCATCCTCATAATGTGGTCACGTACACCGCGTATCCCACTTAGCTTCATGGATGAGAACTGGTGAATTAAGGTGCTTGCTAAAGCCTTGTCTGAAGACACAAATTGATCATCTATGGCCTTCAACAAGTCACGAACATTGTCATAATGCTCAAGGGAACCCCTGATGCCATCTGAAATTTTGGTCTTTATGAACATTATTGAGAGGCGATTAGATCGCTCCCATTTTTCATAAAGAGCAACATTTTCAGGAGGCGGTTCATCCTTCCTTATGGCGTAATCAATGTCCTTGCACCCAAGATGAAGGAGAGTTCTCTCCTTCCAGATTTTATAATTGTCCCCTCGGAGCTCAGGAACATCACATATCATATCAGAGAAATTAACAGGCTGACAAACTACAAAAATAAATAACCATACTCATGTTACAAAATTTGAAGCTAATTAAACAACATGACATATCTACCAATGTAAAATATGTCTAAATTATGAATCTACTGACATAAAACTTACCTGTGGGTTGAAGCATTAATTCAATTAGATTCATATAACAATATGATAAAATCATCAAATTATGCCCTTAATTTCTAATCCCTGTGGGTAAATTAGAAAACATAAATTGATATTTTATCCTAATTAATCATATAAAATATAATAAATTTTCCTGTGGGATAAAATTTATCATATTTTAATAATTAATTATTTCAATATGATCCCATAACGAAATATAATTTTAATTTTCTAAGGATGCTGTGGCTACTCCTTAAATTAAAATTATTAGGATCAAAACTTGAAATATTCAAGTTAAAAATTATTGACAAACTTTATGCAATAATTTTAATTGGAATGATTCCAATATTCTAACTCAATTTTATTAATTAGACTTACAATAAATTCTAATTAATTAATTGAATTAATTAAGCACAATTGGAATTAACCCAATAAAATAATAATAATAATAATAATAATAATTAATTATTATTATTTCATATATATTATTATTATTATTTTCTCTTTTTAGTTGTTACTGTGCTTTAAGCACAGTACCATGATAATTTCAATTCTAATTAATTGAAATGAATCAATATCATAATTAATTGGAAAAATCAATTTCAATTAAATTCAAGCTCCTTTTTTTTTTTTTTAATTCTGGCCACAACTACTTTTTTTTTAATTGGCACAATATGCCGTTTTTATATATATATTTATATATATATATATTAATAAAAGTTAAAATCTAATTAAAATTAAAAACCCCAACACGTCTCTGTTCCGTTTCCACTTTCCCAATCCCGTGTCCTTCTCCTTCTGCCCGCACGCCGCCTGCACAGCGCCTGCCACAGCGCCTGCACGCCGCTTGCGCATACCTTCGTCGGCGCCTGCCCTGCCGGCTGCCCACGCACAGCCTCGCCGGCGCCCAGCCTCGCTGGCGACGCCTGCCATGCCGGCCACTTGGGCCTGGAAGTGTTGCTGCCGTGCCAAAATGAAGTTGCTGCCTCGCATCAGGTTCGCCGGCGCCAGGGAACGCGCCGGTTCATCCGTCACGAAAACGACTCCATCGCTTCCGCCGACGCCAGCCGCCCGCTTCTTGCCAGCCTCGCCGGCGTCACGGACTCTTTACTGGCCGCGTACAGCGCCTGTGCAACATCTCTGTTCTCGCTTCTTCGACCAAAACAACATGGTCTTGCGGAACAGAAAAATCGCAGGCGCTGTAACAGCATCTGTCGTCGGACAAAACAGAACGGAATCGGGAAGAACACTTGGACCAAAACAGGGAATCGTGAAGAACAGATAAGTTGGAAAAACTAATTTTAATTCTGTTCTTTTGTTTTGTAAACAGCATTCAGCCTAAGATTATTTCTGTTCTTGTTTTGTAAACGAAAACAAAAGCATTTTGAACAGATTCGTCAAGAAAAATTGAGGCAGAGGTGTTTGCTCTGATACCAAATGTTAGAATCTAAAACAACATGAGGCATCTAATAGCAAAGTAAATGCAGCGGAAAAAGATCGAGTTTTACCTCCTGCCATCGAGTTCGTAGACGATTACAAGGCTGCGAGAAAATCTGATGCTTCTGGCCCTTTGCTCCACAAAGCTTAGATGGTGTAATTTCCTCTCGAAGAAGAAGAAGATAGAGCCAGGAACCAGGGACCAGATTCGTAGCATACAAAAAACTCTCTCCAAAAAACTCTTCCATCATTAAGTTATTGGAGAGAGGAATATATAGAGGTATGGAGTCATGGGTGGTGGGTTCCAAATCATGGACCACAACATGGAGTTGGTTGCTCCATGGCCAATAGAGCCAAAATAACCAACAGGGTTTGTTGTCACTCATAGACCAATCTTCTTCTCATTGAAGAAGTTTAATTAAGAACTAGATCTACTAGTGATATTTTCTTTCAAGACCTCTGAATACATGCAAAATGGTCTCCTCTTGGTCGATGCAAAGCCTGCATCCATCCTTACGCTATAGCCTATAGATGTCTTCGTGCTCTGCATTTGTTAGATGTCTTCATGCTCTGCATAGTGATCCACACCGTAGGATCATCCAAAGTCTTTTCATAGTATTGGCTATTTGCTTCCATAGTATTGTGTTGCGTCTAGTCTCTTCATTGTCATCTCCTAGTAAGATCTTGGAGGTTATTTTGCTGTTGCATCTCTTAGTTTTATTCTTTGTTTCATCTAAATCTCTTTTGGTATTTAAGGTTAAAGAAACTGAACATGTATGTTAGCTAGTCTTGAAAAATATATCAAGATCGTGAAAATTATTTTTTCCTAATTAGATATAATACAACAACACTTTATACTCTCTGTAGAAATTTAAGATTTTTAAAGTTTTATAATTTTTTTTGATGGATTTTAAAAATTGATATGTTTGTATAGTTTTGGAGCATCGAGTACTTGTCAATTAGTTTTGGGTTCAGTTAATTGATGCCTAGTAGGCAGTGGACTAGTCACCGGGATAATGGTGTCGCGGTAGGCAGGGGCGGAGCCAGGATTTTTACCGAGGGGGGGCCATTTTTTAACATCGCATTGTCACACTAATAAAATAAATTTTGAATTAACTAAGAAATAAGTTACATTCAACGCAATCTAAGTTACGCTCTTCGCTTTTTCATAGACTCAAATTCATCTATGATAGAATTGACATCAAAACTGCGAGCAATATCCTTCTTAATACTTGCGGCAGCCACCATCACCACGTCAAACTTTACGATCCGTGTGTCAGCACTTGAGATGGACGGTTTTAGAGCCCCTCTTTTGTTTCTTATCTTTTTCCAGTCCTTTTTCTTTCAATTTCCTTTTTTTTTCTTTAACGATTTTATTTTTTATTTTTTTCATGCCACATTACTAAATAACAATAAGGAAAATAAAAATAATCAGAAAAAATGAATAAATAGAAGGTCCACAGACGATAAAAATGTTGAAGCCATGAAAAATAAAATAAAATAAAATTTATGATTCTTTTGTCTTCATTCTCATTTCTCATGCCGTGTAATTGTGAGGTACGTACGAGAAGAAATGATGCATTGTACCTTTTTAATTACAGTTTATATAATCGATTGAAATTATTTTTTATTTTATTTTTTATAAAAATAGATTTACTTATGCAATTAAATGACCAGCTTATTCTATTTTCAAAATATATTTTACATTTTTAATTACTCAGGTTATTTAACTGCCCAAGCAGCTTGAGTTTATTTTAGCTAATAAAGGCCTTATATGAGGGCCCTAAACCCATGGGCTGGCTGCCTGGCTCAAAATGTATTTGTTCAAATCAAATTTAAATGTACATGTATATATTTTTTCGATTGGCATCCACTTAGCACAATAGATGTAAAAGTATTTGTCTTATTTTATTCTGTAAGAAGTTGTTTCGAGACCGTAATTAAAATGTTTGTACAAAAGTTCTATCACATCATCTTAAATTTACATAATATTTTTTTTCTTCTTTAGTGATGATGTGAGATCATTTTTTATTTGGAACAGAAGAACACTGCTCTGTAATTCACTTACTATTACACAACAGCTTGTGGCTACACAATATTCTCTGATTAAGTTAAATAAAGACTAGTTTTATTATTATTATTATTATTATTATTATTATTATTAAATAGTCAAATTATAAAATTCACAGCCAATTATTTAACGATTTTATATCTGGAAATATTTTAAAATATCACAGCCTTTAATTAATGGATATTTAACGAAAATATATATTAAAATGTAAAAAATTAAGGTTATTGATCAATAGTCAAGATTAATTATTCTCAAATCTCCTTAGATAATGGTTTAAATTTACCAGCAATTCAACATTGTATTATTGACATCATCCCACTTGTGGGTCTATAATTGCATATGTAATTTACCTCTTGTATGACTTTTTGCATGTTTTTATTATCACCCTTAGGCTATAATTGAGTTGGTTACGATAGAATAGAGTTACTGAATGGGCAAGATTGAATCTCGATGAAGTTAAGGCAGTACCCTCCTCCGTCGTAGTCAATTGCAATTTCTCAATTTATTTCTTTACAGATAATCGTAAAAGTATGGATTCCATCAAATATTATTGTCATCAATTCTTTGTGCAATTAATATTTATGTTACACTAAATTTTATCTTAATAGTTTGAATTGACAAGGTAATTCGATCGCTGTCTGCCAAGTGGCTTTCTACATAAATTTTGTCGGATTGAATTAAATAATAGCAATATAAACATGTCGATCATTAGCGAATAGCTACAATAATTAGGAAACAAATATAATTATTTAAGCGATTGTTTGATTTCACTTCATATTACAAAATAATTATAATAATCTTCTCATATCTGACCACGAAACATGCATTTTATATATATATAATTCATCAATTTTTTGTTCTCATATTAAACACATGCGATATTGCGATTGAATTACTTGGAAGGAATCTTTGCAACAAACGTCAGTGAACACGTCAGGTTTTCTTTGAATTAGTCGTTCGTGGGAAAATTTAAGGCCCTCGTTTACTTCCACGGAAGGGAGCCCCGTTCTTGAAAGTGTGAGGGTTTTGATATGATAGAGCTTCAGTTTCCACGTACGGTCACACTCTTTGCATTTCACTGGCCTCATACGTGATTGGAATTAGTTTTCATTGGCCGATCAGTTCGGGGACTTTTTCCATGATTCGCCCAATCATCGATGGCTCATTCATTAATTGGCAAAGTTTATTTTCCTTTACTTTTCCCTCGCTAAGTAAACATATATTTTCTTTTAAAATTTATTATTTCTTTTAAAATTTATTATTTTGAAAATAAATCTAAAACATATAATATGTCATATTAAAAAAAATTCAAATTTTAAATATTTTCTTTTAAAAAATCATCATCAAGTAATTTTAACTTTTCTTTATCATATAAAAAATTAAAATTATATTTGTATATCTTAGACTATTCAAACTTATTTTGTGGCAAAGAAATGATGCTTAAAAAAGTAAAAAACTAATAGATGGCTTTGCATCCAATAAATGAGAAACTCTACTTTCCTGTTCTTATTGAATCAAGGAAGCGAAAGAAAAAACGATAAAGGAAGATCATGAAGGAGGAAAAAATATATCATTTGAGAGTATCATTGATAGGAAGAAGAAGAATATGAGATCACTATACAAGGAAGGAAAAAGGTATGAGAATACCGATGAAAGAAATCAGGAAAGACATGAGATCACAAATGACTATGAGAGCGTGCATTTTAAAAATATCAATGCAAAAAAAAAAAAAAGATTGGATTTTTAAAAAATAAAATATATAATTTAAAAAATTTATAATAAATAAAGTTAAAATGATCTAAAATTAAAAATAAACAATTGTAATAAATAATTTGAAATTAAAAGTGAACTTAAAAAATTGAATAAAATTAATATTAAATTAAAATATTAAAAATTAGAGGCTCAAATTTTTATTGGGGGGCTAAGCATAGGCCTAAAGAATTAGATCAAAATATTAAAATATTAAAGGCCTATGGCTAGGACCGGCACTGCTAAATAGTCACATGGTTGGATTAGATTAAAGACTATGCAACTCAATAGATTGGATGGATGAGACTACTTGTTAATCCAACTCTAGCTAACGTCCAACTTGGATTGTAATCTATCTTCTAATTATAGATTCAGAAAACAGAAAAGTCCACTGGCCGACACATTTAACACGTTCAATTATACATCCTATCCCTTTCGCACCCATGCAAGAAATCTATTGAGTTCATTTCTAATAAAATCCATTCGACCTCATACTATCCATATGTTTTCACTATTATTCTTTGTTTTTGTCACACTCAGATAGATAGAGATAAATCAATAATAATTATAGAAGTGAAGGTGTAGAATGGTAATCGTGAATTATTGGAGGATTTTAATAGCACTTAAAAATATATATATGAAGTAAAAATAAAAAATTACAAGGGTATTTTAAAAAAAAAACTTAAATATAAGCGGATCACACTCTTTCTCTCTCGCCCCATGTGTTCTATAAATAGGCACGTTTGCACCTAGCCGAGTGCAGAACCAGCAAGGCTATTTTAGGTCGAGCCCGCGCGAGTTAGCTCGAAGCCATGGGAAGCGCCCAATTGGTGGAGTGGCCCGAGCCCATCGTCCGCGTCCAGGCCCTGTCGGAGAGCGGCCTCGCCGCCGTCCCCGCCAGCTACATCAGGCCGCAAGCCGAGCTGCCCTCGCTCTCGACCAGCGTCGACGCGGCCGCCGCCAGTATCCCAGTGGTCGACCTGGGAGCCGGCGGCGCGGCCGTAGCCGAGGTGGCGGAGGCGTGCCGCGAGTGGGGGTTCTTCCAGGTGATCAACCACGGCGTGGACCCAGGCCTAGTGGAGAGGGCCGTCGAGGTGTGGCGGGAGTTCTTCCGCCTGCCGCTGGAGGCAAAGCAGGCCTACGCTAACTCGCCGGCGACGTACGAGGGCTACGGCAGCCGCCTCGGCGTCGGCAAAGGCGCCATATTGGACTGGGGCGACTACTTCTTTTTGTACTTGTTGCCGGAGAAGTTCAAGAACCAGGAAAAGTGGCCGGTCCTGCCAACTAATCACCAGCAATCAAAGTGATTCATGAACAGAACAAATATTAATTAATTAATAATATTTTTCCCTTGATTTGTTTGTTAGAATTTATCAAGTGATCACTCAAACCGCTATTTTATTTAACATTATTGAGAAATCTATAACGTTTAGTTGTATATAGGGAAACTGTGCAAGAGTACGGGGACGAATTGGTGAAGCTATGCAAGAGGCTAATGAAGCTCCTGTCGCTGAGCCTGGGCTTGGACGTGGACAGGCTGCCGGCGTCCTTCGGCGGTGACGATGTCGGTGCAACCCTGAGGGCCAACTACTACCCTAAGTGCCCGCAGCCGGAGCTGGCGCTCGGCCTGTCAGCGCACTCCGACCCCGGAGGGATCACCGTTCTCCTCGCCGACGACGCCGTCAAGGGCCTTCAAATTAGGAAGGGCGATCGGTGGGTGACAGTGCAGCCGCTGCCCGGCGCATTCATCGTCAACATCGGCGATCAGATTCAGGTCGATAATCAGTAACTGCAGAAAAACTTGTTGACTGAATCATTACCACAAAATATATATAGGGGAAATTTCAAAATTAATTTATTAGGTAGAATTAATCATCAAACAGAGGGATTTTGTTTTCATCGAATTGACCGATTCAACGATTTGAATCAGGATTAAGTACTTTCTGGTGCAGATTAGAATACTGAAACTGAGGTTAACTAATGCATTGTATATACACATGCAGATACTGACTAACGCAGTATACAAGAGCTTGGAGCATCGGGTGGTGGCGAACGCAGAGAAAGAGCGCTTGTCGTTGGCTTTGTTCTACAACCCCAAGAGCGACGAGGTGATGGCGCCGATGGAGGAGCTGGTGACGGCGGAGAGGCCGGCGATGTACCCGCCGATGACCTTCGACGAGTACCGTCTGTTCGTGAGGAGCGAAGGGCCGAAGGGCAAGTCCCAAGTCAAGTCACTCCAGAAAAACCACACGTACGTACGTTGCTAAGCACGTACGCAAACCCTGCACCATGCATTCGTACGTGCATGATCTGAAAATCAACAAGCGACATGGATGATCGACGACTACATGAATCAAAAGTTATATATATATATATATATAAGAAGACAATAAAAGTGTGGCTTGTATAAATAATATCGTACGTTGAATACACATGCAGCATCGCCACTACTATACGCAGCATGCATGAATTGTATTATTTTACTTTTTTCAAAAAAAAAATATAAAATTTTAATATCATAAAGATATCCTAAAAGTTTCGAAAACTACAATTATTTTACCTCCGACTATTAATATTGTTACATTTTGCAGTAAAAAAAATAATATCAGCAATATCTCTGTGTTAAATAATAATTTTAAGTCATAATTAATTTATCCTTTTTCAGGACGCGATTTTACTTTGCCCTAAAATATTCTAATTTTTCAGTTCACTTTTTTATTTTTATTTTTAAAAAATCTAACTTTAATTGTACAATATACCATATAATTATTTTATCCTCATAGTTTTATGTATTTAAGATGAATAAATGTCATGTCATGTGGGTCTCGTTGAGCAAACTGATCCATGCTCTCACTCTCGTTCATTAATTACTTGTTTTTTCGGTGGGGAGTCAATGGGTTACATATTATATATATTATATATTGATATGTGCTAAAGAATTAAAATCATAATAGCTTTTTGATTATATTGGAAATTATATTTAATAAAAAAATATATTTATTTAATAGTAAAATAATATAAAAATAAATAAACAAAGATGATGAAAATTTATAAATAATTTTATTTATTAAATTATATTTTTAATTGTAATTTTATATCTTATTTTTATTAAATACATAAAAGTATATAAAATTTTTATAATTTTAAATTATTAATAATATATAACAAATAATATAAGTTTAGTATAATATATACAGAATCATGATATATCCTGTGCAGCGTATAGTACATGACTTTATGTCTGTTGGATTTATTTATTTATTTATTTTACTTGTGGTTAAGTTAATTAGGAGTTTCTTTTGAGTTTAAGAATTGGATTATAATATTAAGTAAAAAATATTTTTAAATGAAAAATTTTGCTCACGAAATATACGAGGTAAAGAGTTCAGTATAACAATAGACATATCCATGAGCATCTAAATTTTTTTAGTTTTAAAAATTCTTTTATACTTGATACTATAACTCAATCTTTAAAATCTAAAGGGAAAATCTTAAATCGTTTAACTACGTAAGTAAAAAAATAAATATAAAATATAAAATATACTATTATTCCTGTTCCATCGTCAAAAAGCGATTCGAGTGCCCGGACTCTTCTGTTGCGCATCCTGCGCACACAAACAGACACGAGATATTGTGCATTGAGTAACTACATGTGGAAACCCTTTGAATGAGAAATATAAACTATGATCTTAATTAACTTTGACGAAGACAATAAATTTAGGGTGTAAACCGGCCGAGCACATCTTAATTGTATGTGTAAGCACTATTGGATGCCCTAATGAACTCTGACGTGCACTCAGTTGCGCACGTTACACGTACGAGAAGACACGTAGAATGAAACTCTACGTGTTTTCTGATTTGTATAAGCCAGACATGTAGAATGAAACTCTTGCGAGCCCAATTCGGTCTCTGATATGAGTTTTTTGAAAAGTCATGAAGGTTTTGTTTCACATAATTATAGATTTAGATAAGACACATGAATATAGTGATAATGCTAATGCACAACACCCTCCTTTTGCTTGCTTTACTTCCAAGACAATTCATATTTCACCCAGAATGTGATAAACATGAGATACAAACAAAAGTAAACTCCTCATTCAGTTGCTTTTGAATCTATATAACACGTTTCCTACAGTGAACTTTTTTTATTTACAAATTAACAGGGTGACCAATTGCTGTTCGACAAAGTAATAGCAAAACCCAGTTCATGTCTCATTTATGAATCCTCTAGCGCCAAGGCTTTGCATATTGGGCAGATATTTTTAATCAGCAACCATTGCTTGATGCAGCAAGAATGGAAATCATGACCGCATTTCAATCTCTATTTGTGTATGGTTCCTGTTGGCAATATGGACATCTCGATCAGAACAACAGATAAAGAAGTGGTAGATATATCAAAGATAGTAAATCTCTAATGACATGGATTAAGAATATAATTACCAAGCATATATATGACACAGTGTCCTTCCTCCGACTCCAGCTTATTCTCCACCTCGAAGGTCTTCTCCAGCGCCCGCACCTGCTCCACGCTCAACCGACGCTTCTTCTCCCCCAGCCCTACCTGCGCCGCAGTCGCCGTTGTCTCCACAGCCTCGGTGAGAACCCGAAAAACATAGCGACTCAGAACGGGTTAGGTTTTATTTAGGATTTTAATGAATTTAAATAATATAAATTTATAATAATTTAATAAATTCCTTTTAAAATTTTATATTTTATAAATGGATTATTTTTTATTTAAAAATATTTTAAATAGATTTATACATAAATATAATTTTATATTTACTAATCCGTATTTAATCTTATTTATAAAAATTTATTTATAAACTTTGATTCTAAATTATTTTAAATTTTAATATATATATTATTATTTTTAAATCTAAAAATAAATTTTATTTTGATACTTTAATATTTAAAATAATTTATTTTGATAAATGTCATTAAAAAGTATTTATAATAATAATGAAATTTATAGTGACGGTAAATTATAAATATAGGTATATGTTACTTATACCCATAGTAAAAAAAATTTATAGTGACAGTAAAATATAAGTGTAGGTATAGATATCCAATAGCCACAGTTTTGATATCCGTCCCTATAACTTATAGTGACGATGTCATATATCTGTGGCTATATGTTACATTTACCTACAGTTTGTATATGCGTAGCTAAAAGTTACCGTGGGTATATGGCAATTTTCTTGTAGTGTACCCATGAGGTGGGGCCGCCAAATGAGATGGAACATACGGAAATGTGGGGAGCTTTTAATTTATTTTTTTTAATTAAATGGATGCAAGTGGAGTCGATTAAGAGTTAAGACTTTAACACATGCACCATAGAAATGGAACCAGTAAAATTAGAATTGTTGTCAATTATATTGCAATTAATTTTAGATTATAGAACTTGATTAAGAGTTAAGACTTTAACTCCAATGTTTATCCGGTGGATAAAGAGCATCGAGATGTAGTGTTGACAGTAGCTAGAATAAGATGAAGTATATAGGTGAGCTATAAAGGATGACACATTGAACAAGTCGAAGGCTCGTTGCATTCGAGAGATGGGTAACATAACGTGATACAACCTTAATGACAAGATGCAAAAACATAACTCTTATGTGAGCTAGAGTTGAGAGACTTGTATTAGTAGGAGAGAGAATATATTTAAATTTAGGTGAAGACTCGATCAATAGAATAATTATAGTTGGAGTTTCAATCGACTAATGGCTTAGTCGACTAAGGAATTAATTTACGATTAGTGGCTCACTTTCAAAATATTTATGTTTAGTAGCAAGTTGACTAGGTCAGTCGACTGATTGAGTTCAATCAGTTGATAAAAGATTTTAATCAATTAATAACTCAATGAGAAATCTAAAAGGAACCATTGATTTAACACATTGAAACTACAATAGTTAGATAACCTAGGGTTTTATAAGAGAACAACTAATGATGAAAGTCATTCAACTTAGGTAATTGTTGATAGATTACAAGTGAAAGCGATTAAGAAAACAGTCAACTAATGATGGATCTAGTCGATCGATTAGCCTTAGAACAACAAAATAGTAAATGAAGCTAAAGAAAATTAAAAGCTATAAAAGGAGGACTAAAATAAGCATTTAAAGGCTAACAAACTATTGATTGTCTAAATCTTTTAAGTCTTTCTTTTATGCTAATTAGCGTTCTCTTCTTGCTTTCTTTTATTATAAATCTTTGCAAGAGAAGAATATTGTAAGAGATTTCTCCATCTTTGAAAGATATTTAAGGAGAAAACTACTAAGCTTTCTCAAGTGATTCACTAAAAACTCATACGTTATAATGTAGGAATAAGGATTTTGAACGATTGCATGTTGTTCATCTGCGGCTGTGGTTTTAAGCTCTGTCCATGCTCCTTGCTAACCAACAGTAACAAACAGACAGTGAGCCATTTGACATGCCCAAACAAAGACAAACTGATGAGCAAGATGTTCATAAAAGCACATTTGTACAAGAAACTGCAGCTCAGGAGGGACAGAGCGGGGAGGAGGGCAGGAGGAGGGAGAGAAAGGGATGAATACACTTCACACAGACTCAATCACAGTGACGTTCAAAGATCCACAGGACGAAGTGGAGGACGATGGAAGCGAGTACTGCATTGAGCCTTCCATGGCCAAGGAAAGGTCTTACAAGGTCAAGAACAATGGAGCCATTGATGAACACGAACAAACATGAAAAGCTCAGCTAGGATAGCACCGACTGAAAATCCTTTGCCAGTGGCTCCAGCTTCTTGTCATGGCGCTGATGGATGCCGCCTGAAACAAGAAGAAGTTATCATAAGGACAAAATGGCTAAAGAACAGATTGAACTCTACCTTTCCATCCCGAATTACAGAAGGCCAAGAACAAACGAAAAAGCAAAAATAAACCACATAATGAAAGCAGATGGATGAAGAACAAAGGAAAACAAAGACTTTAAACAGATGGAAATGAGATGTGAGCTACAAACCTCAGCTAAGCGATGGAGCATTAATTTGGTGGTTTGAACAAGTCACATGGAAGAGTTTGGCATGAATGCCAGAGCTAGAGATAGGTAGTTTAGTTTGCCCAGGTTGCCGTGGGATGGTCCAACTAAACATGAAATGGAATAAACCTATAAAGCAAAGCTACGCAAAACTAATAGTAGCCCAATAGGTCCCTGAGGCCTCGTGCCGCACGGTTCGATCTCCAATTATGACGTATTTATAGGAATTTTCTTTTAAATGGGGAGTATAAATATGCTAGGCGTCTGGGTTGGCTACTGCGTGCACTTCCCGATTTACCCTGATGACCTACAGGGATAGTCAATAAGAATAACTGAGATTTATTATTAAATAGTAGCCCAATAGAGCCAAAGCCCATTTAGTCGGCCCAAATAGTAGCCCAATAGAGCAATATAAAACAAATAGCCGATTATTCTCTTGAGTTATAATCCATGGCTGCGACAAGCCTCTCCGAAGCCACCACCCTCATCAAGCGCCTCTGCCGCCAACGCTCCTTCAAATTGGCCCGCCGTGTGTTCGACGATATGCCTGAACGGGACGTCGTCGCATGGACCTCCATAATCTCCGGCTACGCTTCCAACGGACTCCCTCACGACGCTTTCTCCACCTTCTGCCGCATGATATCTTCCGGCGTTCGCGCCAACCGCTACACGATATCCAGCGTGCTGACGGCGTGCCGGGGGCTCCAGTCGCCGTCTTCCGGTGCGGCCGTGCATGGGGTCTCCGTGCGACGCGGCATCAGCGACGGGCCGTACGTGGAGAACGCGCTTCTTGACCTGTACGCGTCTTGTGGCCGCATCGCCGATGCCGAGTTGGTGTTCGAAGAAATGACCGACCGGACGGTCGTCTCGTGGACTAGCATGATCACTTGCTACGCCCGCTCAGGCAATGCGCGCAACGGAATTCTTTTGTTTAAACAAATGATTCATGTCTGTCAATCTCTCTTTTTGCGTAAGGAGTTAGACTAACTGAGACGTTGACATGGTCTAATGCCTGTTGCTTCTTTTCTTAATTCAGGAAATCCCCGAGTCGAATGCGTTTCCTTTCTCGATCACAATCCACGCGAGCAGTTCAATTGGTTGTATAAAACTTGGTCGTCAACTCCACGCATTAGTAGTGAAAGCAGGGCATGATTCAAGTCTTCCGGTTGCTAATTCCTTGCTTGACATGTATTCTAGGTGTTTGATCATATCAGAAGCATGTCAGTTCTTTCATGAAATGCCCCAGAAAGACATAATTAGTTGGAACGCCATGATCGCAAACCTTGAGCGATCAAACTCCCATGAAGCTTTACTGCTATTTCTTGAGATGGGATCACAAGATCTGCAGCCGAATAACTTTACGTTTTGTAGTGTTATGGCAGCTTGTTCTAACCTGGCAATTCTGAGCACTGGGCAACAGGTTCATGCATGCATAATTCAAAGAGGCTACCTAGAGAACCTGCAAGTAACTAATGTGGTAATAGATATGTATGCGAAATGTGGAATTGTGGCTGATTCTAGGAAGATTTTCGACGAACTGACTACCAAGGATTTGGTAACATGGACATCATTGTTGATTGGATATGGGATGAATAGTTGTGGAAATGAGGCTATCAAACTCTTCGATGATATGACTAGTTCAGACTTTCAACCTGATTATGTTTTGTTCTTGGGGATCATTACTGCATGCAGTCATGCTGGGTTAGTAGATCATGGCTTGAGGTATTTCAATTTGATGAGTTCTGAGTATAATGTTCCACCTACAAAGGAAGTCTATGGTTGTGTTGTTGATCTACTAGGTCGAGCTGGAAGAGTAACAGAAGCCCACAAGCTGATAAAATCAATGCTTTTTGAACCTGATGAAAAAATTTGGGGAGCTCTTCTTGGGGCATGCAAGATGCATAAGAATGCTGAATTAGGAAGATTAGCTGCTCAGAAGATCTTGGAGATGAAGCCAAATGACACAAAGACTTACATCTTATTATCCAGTATACATGCAGCTGGCAATGCATGGGAAGATTTTGCAGAGGCCAGGAGATCCTTGAGAGAGAAAGGATACAAGAAAGAGGTAGGAATTAGTTCAATTGAGGTCGGGAATGAAATATTTAGCTTTGTTGCATGTGATAGAAGCAATCCCTATGTTATTTTTGTCTTTGGGGTACTAGAAGAACTGGCTCAGCATATGAACCAAGATAAATTTGAATTAGATTTGATGATCCATGATCTCACAGACATAAGATGATTCATTAGGTTCTGATCACCCTCTTGCAAAGTTTCATGAATCAAGGTATATAAAGAAGTTCAGAATGAAGGTAGTGTTGATATTCTTCAACATCATAGTTCTCAAATATTTATAGAAATGGAAGATCATGTACTTGTATTGGGTTCATTATTTCTTTCAACACCAGTTCAGAATCTTATTCACTAGAAAAATAAATAATGGAATACCAGTCTTGGTTTGTCAAGGGTTATGCTTTTGCAAATGACTTGAGCTATTGTCAAACTCTAAAATTTTTCCAGGAGATTGATCAAACTTTTCTCTGTTTCAATACCCTGTAAGTCAATTGGTTACAGAGCTATGACCAGTTATCTTTCTAAGATCTGTGTCTTTCATCATTTGTTTACCTTGACAACATTCCAGCATTTTGCAGTGGCATATGCATGGGAGTAGTAGCTATCCACATGAATCCCAAGGAGCAATTCTGACAATTTTTGGTGCTACAAGCAAAATCAGATGCCTACAGCCATGCGTCATTAATCCATCAAACAATACATCCAGTAACAATATTTCAGAATTCATGTGGGGTTGCTTTTTCAATCATTTAATCTTTTCAGCTCACAGGTAGAGGTCCTCAAAATGTCAATAATGCTTTATATTTGGTGAAATACCATAAATCTTCAAAATTAGTTCATACCATCTGTTGTGGCAAATGCATCAGGCTATGCAAATGACAGAATAAAAGGTCAATAATGAGGTTTAATGGGCTTCTCAAGGTTGAAAGGATCTTGAACCATCCCGTCGGTGCTAAAACAATGTAGAACAAAATCTTGATGTGCCCATGAGCTTGTTGAATGGGTTCAGATTTGTGCATGACTCAAGTTAGAGGAAGGAATGGTTTAGGGTTGAAGACGACATTGCTGGAATTGAAACTAATGAATGTTTTATGGGTTCCATAAAGTATTATGATACTTTGATCAAAGTGTTTGATGTTGGCCTGACAATGAGGCTGGAAAGTTCTTCTACTTGGCTAATGTTCATATCTTGAACCTATCTCACTAAGAATGACATGAATGGCTTTTATTATGCAGTATGTCTCTATCTCTCATAATTTTATGGATAAGGTAGCCAAGCAATTTGTACCTCAGCCTCTGATACGTTCATGGATAAGATAGCCAAGTGATTTGCATAGTAGCTGTTCCATAACAGTTACTTTCAAAGAGACAAGGATGCAAACTTGTGTGGGGTTGACCTACCCTTCATCTTTTCAATGTAATTTCATCCTCTGTTGCAGGCCTCACTGCTTGCCACAGAAGACATTTTGCAGCCTCGATAAGTCGACCAAGAAAGGGTTTAAAGGTTCTTGGCCCTTTGTTTCCCTTTCACTCTTTGGGGCCGGCTCTGTATTGGGTACTCTTCTCGATGGACTTCACTCTAGGGTAAATCTCCAGGTGTACCATAATGGAGCAATTGATGTTGGCCCTGTGCATACCAACATATGGGTACATTTCTTCCACCGGGTGAATCTTATTCGGATGAATTTTTCGGTGCACTTAAACTTGTTTGATGGAATGTTTCTGTGAGTAGGTACCTCCCATGCTTGGTTTATTCTACTTCTGTGTTGGGTCACTTCAACTAGTTTTGGATGAAAAAATACCTTCAAGATCGAAAGATCAAGCAGGAAGTTTGGAGAAGACTGCAATTTCACTGATGTATACCATCTGAATATCCTATGCAGCTAATCTTAACATCTGCACACAAGCTCATTCAAATTTCTCCTTTTGAGTTATCAGAACACTTGCAGCTTTCATTGAATTGAGTGCTGAAATGTTCAAAGTTGGAGTTCCAGACAATGTCGAAGCAGACGTTTTGTTCGTGTTGGCAGAGTTGATATGGTTCTTACTGGATCGCACCTGGCTTGGATTTGCCTTGGCATGCCTTGTAGGCACTGCATGCCCCTTGGCTGAGATTCCACTGATCAAGTAAGCACATTGATCAACCAAAGTTTTGTTTTTCACCTGTTTCTGTTTAAAACTTACTAATCTTTGGAAGTCCTTCAAATTCCAGAGTGTTTCACTTGTGGGATTATCCCAACTCTGATATCCAAATCTTTGATGAGGTGAGAACTGAGAACCCCTCAAAAATTAAGTTATTATTGCGATAGTGACTACAAACTAATTGTATGCTCCATTTTCAGGGATTAATTAGCTGGACGACGACCTGCTATTTTGTTTACACACCGTTCTTGATAAACTTAGCACGGTGGCTCAAATCTGTAAGAGCTGATGGTGGCGACAGTGATCCAGTGGTTCGATAAATTCCATAAATTTTCAATGCTTCTTTTGTCAGATTATTGATACTACTAAGCAATAAGTTTTTCTCCGCCTTTTACTGCGTGAGGATGAAACTACATTTACATTTCTACATTTGGGAAAAATCCTAAGATTTCCCAATCATCGTTTGGAAATTGTTAAATATTTATGGGCAATTTACTTTGAAACTGTCAATGGGTTAGACATGGAGTGACTGCTCAAAGTGAATTGTGCTTAGGTCTATGGACCAATTTATTTTGCTAAAAAATAATTTGAAAATGAAAAGGAGATTTTTTTTAAATGGGACTTTTTAGGTTATCTTATTTTATTTTTAGTAAATGAATAATTAAGGTGAGCAAAAATATTTATGTTTTTGTTTCTCAGCTAGCTCCCCTTTGTAATTTTTTTTTTTAATAAAGAGTGAGGTTGGAGATATTTATAAATTTTAAAAAATAATTTTAAAGAATTTTGTAAGAGAAATTTAATATTTTTAAGCCTATTTTATTAAAATATCTTCTAAATTTATTTTGTTTAATATTGGAAAGTATTTTAGTCAAAATTCGGGAGTGGAAAAAGTAATTTGATTATAAATTTTTAAAAATAATTTTAAAGAATTTTGTAGGAGAAATTTAATATTTTTAAATCATTCAATGAGGTGGTCTAAGCATCATAGATCATGCCGGCTCCCGGGACATAGTTGAGTTAGTTATGATGGAACAGACTTATAGAAGAGGATAAGGATTTGAATCTGACAGCTGAGCAATACCAGTGTCATGTTTCTTGATTTACCTCTTCATAGAGCACGGCTTATGCCCATCATGACACACACCAGTGTTATGCCAAGCATGGCTTATAGGCTAGGAAAACTCATCCAAAATTACGTCTACAAGGAGATTAGGTCCGACACAATCTAACTCATCGAACATGGATCATGGCGAGCACAATCCTTTTCCTCGCATGATATAAACACTCAACGTTACAACACCGACAGATCACAAAGCTGGCTCGAGCCGAGATTGGATTGGGATCAACTCAAACATAACTTGATCTACCATAGGATGATAAAAGATAAATAGAACCCTTTATATAATCAGACATATAGATTAGTTCATAAAAAATATTTTATTTTTTAAATTTTAAATTGATAAAAGTCCAACGGTCTAGTCAAGCACGATTATGCTGAGCTCAGCCGTCACGACACGTGGCAACATCACTTTTTGGAACGGAATGCCGGCCGCGCTAAATCTAGAAACAATCTTTCCAAATTAATATAAGATTTCAAGTCTCAAAATTCAGAACAAAACCCAGCAGTTCAACTATAATATATATTAATTTCCACACAACGTGACAGAGCTTTTATTCGTTGAGGATTCTATTAATCCCACTTACACACGCAGCGAGTAATACATAGCAAATCCAGAACCAGCACACATATATATATATATAGCTTAATTAGATTAATTCATACCGTTTACTATTATTCAGTCTCCGCCGCCACCGATGCGGCCGCCGCCGCCTCCTCCTCCACCGCCTCCACCACGGCCACCGCCACCTCCTCCACCGCCTCCACCACGGCCACCGCCTCCTCCTCCGCCGCCGCCGCCTCCTCCACCGCCACCGCCACCCCCACCTCCACCGCCGCCGCCGCCACCTCCACCTCCACCTCCACCGCCGCCTCTACCTCTGTCTACACTATCGGTACCAACCCCGTCTCCGCCACTGCTGGCAAGCAAGCGCTCAGTGCTCTCGAGGCGACGAGCTTGAGCGACGGTCAGGATGGCCAGCATGGCCATTAGCAGAAGCAGCAGGCCATAGACACACTTCACGGTGGGAGTACTACTGCGCCCCATCTCCGCCGAACACACGCAGCGCTGCTTCGACTCTGCCGGAGCGTATGCATATTTATAGATGGCGCGAGAGATTAATGCGGGTAGTTGGGGGAGCTTGAGCATAGTGGAAGAGTTTATGGCCCTAATCGCGTTAATATTTCTCAATTAATTAAATGACAGTAATTAATTAGGCGGCACAAGAAGTCACCGCAATTTTCTTCACGTAGTTCTCAACTTGGATATATATTCTTTTTTTATTCATTCTATATGAACCTCTTGCTCATTCAAAAAAATAAAATAAAAATATTTTTTATAACAATCCATGCCCTTAGTTTTAATTTGTTACTAAAATGTAGTTTTAACAAAGCTCCAACTCAAGGTGAACTATAGGATAGGAGCATTGAGTGATTATGGTTGTGATCGTGAATATCATGTGTTCAATTGCTCAGTGATCTAGAACAAGGTAGAGATGTAGGCATGATGGATTAAATGGTAAGGAGTGAGCTAGCTCAAGGAGCTTGGTGCATTAGATGAATAAGAGACTTAATGAAGGTGGACTTTTGGACATCACCATTGGGTGATTGAAAACCTAAAGCCATTAGAGTGTGAGAGACGATGAGTGTGGTTGTATAATTTTGAGGATTCTTATTTTTGGGTAGCATCATCATTAAAAAAAAAGAAGATAGATCCACTACATTAATAGCCCCCCTAGAGTCAACCCCACGGATAAGAAAGAAGGTTAATTAGGTACGCAGGCGTTAGGCTCATGACGGATCAAAAATGCAGGTCATCACATCTTGGAGATCAACCCCTGGTCATTATGCCAGTAATATCATGCATCCACTGTCTATGCTATGCCCTAGGGGCTTCGATCGTTTCATTTAAGATTCGACCATTAATGAGTCTGTTATGCACTCGAGCATGTGGTAAAATATAGATTGATCGATTTGGATAAATTTTATCTCCAAACGAGCACAAGTCATATTCACACATAAGTCACTAGAATTTAGTGCGATTTAAGCCTTGAATTTGCACTCCTATAAAAAAGTCTCTCCACTTACATGTGCACAATTCTCATTATTGTGATTCATTATAAACCAACCTCTTAGTCACTCATCCTTCAATATGGGACTAAACTCCCATATTTCCATCCACCTCTTTTATTTCCTTTCACATTTATGTTCTAACATAATATTTATTAGAACATACAAAAATAAACATGTTACAATACATAAGTGTCTTTTGTATACTACTTTTCCACGACGTTTATACACTCATATACTCATATGAGGGATTCTAAGTTGGGAAATGTTTAATCTTGTAAAGGATTCAGTAAGGTGTCATTTTATTAGCTTTGAATTAAAGTCATTCATCTTTGGGAATTGATCGGTAACTAATTTGAAAAAGTCCATTTAACAATGCAACATCTATGTCTATATATATATATACGAAACGGCTATCCTGAGCACCGTCGTCCTGAGCACCCGTGAGCACCGGAATCCCGACCGTTCATCCGATCGCGCGTTCAATCTCAGCCGTCCCTTGCACAGTGTTTCTCCTCGGACCTCCGCCGCTTCTCGCCGCCCGTTCATCGCCGTCCGACCACCGTCGGCCGCCGGACCGGGCCCGTTGGAACCGCAACTCGCCGGCGGTCCGGCGGTGGCTGGATTCCGGCCGCGATTTGGCCGGAATCCGGCCGGATTTCGGCCGGAATCGGCCACACGACACTGTTGTCCGATTCCGGCCGAATCGGCCGGATTCCGGCCGCGGCCGGCCGGAGACCGGCCGCGGTCGACGCGCCCGGCGCCGGCGCGTCGACCGCGGCCGGTCTCCGGCCGTGATTTGGCCGGAATCCGGCCGAATGCCGGCCGACAGTGGCGCCAGGCACTGTTGCCTTGTTCGGCCGGAATTCCGGCCGGATTCCGGCCCAATCCGCCGGAATTCGATGCCGGAATGTGCGCCGGCGAGTTGCGGTTCCAACGGGTCCGGTCCGGCAGTGATCGGTGGTCGGACGGCGATGAACGGACGGCGGAAGCGCGTGGAGGTCGGCGGTCGGTGCTCACGGGTGCGTAGGAATGGGTGCTCAGCGTAAACGAACTCATATATATATATATATATATATATATATATATATATATATATATATATATATATATATATATATAATATGCTTAATATATTGTATTAGATTTAAAATATAGACTATGTGAATTGAGTAAAGAAATTGTCTTTTTAGAGAGACCCATTTGCAAGTCTTTGTGGTGTTGTGTGAATGCTTGAATATAATTCATAGAAAACAAATAAATTGCTTCACTTGAGAAAGAAAGAAAGAAAGCTCATTAAATGAAGATTGGAGCTATTTGAGATAGAGGTGTTTATCATTAGTTCAAAATAATCATAAGTCTAAAATAGTTAGTTTAGGCTATTAGGTAAAAGAATACTTTAAAACAAATCTTGAAATTTTTTTCTCTTCATAATGTTTGAGACCAAAGATGCAAAACTAAGTCTTACCTCTTTACAATTTAAACAAGGCATGTCTTATTTAAATCAAAACCTACCATATTAGTTAATCCTTATTTTGAATTTTTTTAATTAGTTTTTACCTTTTAATAATTTTAAAATCATACTTATATATTATCCTTAAATTTTTTATGGGCACCTCTATTTTGAGATAAGTAAGTTTGACTTTGAAACTTAATTCGTATGTTTTTTTCTTCCATCATCAATGCGATTGATTGCACTTATAGTCAAGTTAGGAGCTTCCATTGGAATTGGATCAAATCATATTCACCCTAATTATTGTTCTTTAGTCAAAGGCGATTAATCTTATAGTTTATATTCAATCTTCTTTTGAATTCGATAAATATTATCCACTTCAATAGTCAAACTTCATTAACCATATCATTGTCAAATTTATTATCAGTTTTTCTCCATGGTTGACATTTTATGAGTAAGATGCTTTTTAATTAGTATCAGACATTTTAGAACATCTTTATCAGACAGAGAGAAAGCTAACATATAATATTATTTTGAGCAGTTAATTATATAGGATATTCAATGATGTTAATTAATTAATGGAGTATTTTGAGCACTCAACTATATAGGATTTATTTTTATTTTCAATATATTTTTGAGCTTTGAGATTGAGTTTGATCTTGAGGGATTCTTAGGAAGCTTTGAGATTGAGGGATTCGACGAAAATATTTTTGATACTCCTCTGAATATCAAGATCTTCGGAGGATTGGAATAAATTAAAGGCTCTAACTTAAGCTCTTAGTATTTGAGATGAGTGATATTTGTGAAGATCTCAATGTTGGGATTGCAAGAGGGTTGGCTATTTATATACCTCTTGTGAAGAGATGACTGATGTAGGTGTGTTTATTGGTGGGAATTATTTTATTTATATAATTCTTAATTTCTTTATTTGTTGTCACTCACACTTATCAAAATTAATTATTTATTTTATTATCAAATCCCTATTTATCGCTAAAGTAATATAGAGAAGTCCGGATCGTCTCTCTTGGACTCAATGACAGGAAATTCTATCCTAGACTCATGGTGTGAGATTTTTATTTCAACTTTATTCCTAAAATTGACAAATGAAGATCCAATTAAATCTATAATTAATAAAAGAATCCTAAATCTACATTATTTACAAATTAAATCTAATTATGCATCCTATTTACACATTATACATATAACATGGAATTCAATTTGTACATAATATACAAACATACATGATAAATTCTACATTAAGCATGTATCATACAACAACATACGTACAACGAGCATACAACCTACCTTTCAACACACAACATATATATAAGGGTCATTCCAACAACATGTACAAATCTACAACTTTAATTCCATTCATGCATTATACAACAACCATAGCAATACCATACAACATTCAATCCAATATCTTTTATTTACAAGCATTAATCAAATATACAACACAACACACATCATATTATACAACAACCGGTTCATTCAAAACAACTTGAACATGTTCAACAACATTCACTACAACATCAACTCAATTCAATACAATTATCATTAACAACACCAACTCAACATTTCAACATGAATTTCATTCATTATACAACACTTAGTTCATGTGCACATTCCTCATAACAACCATTAAATCATTTCCATAACTCAAGTGTTTACAGATTCTCATTCAATTCAAACCGGCACCCAAATACTACATGCTATCAGAACCAAACAACACTACACCAAAGAACCAAGTTAGAATCACTGTTAGAGATTAATATCAGAGTTAGAAAATTAGGATTAATAGTTAGGATCAGTGTTAAAATCAAAGTTAGGGTTAGGATTACGGTAAATTGGAGAAAACTCCCCAAACCGAAACATACCTTTGCGCTCAGTCCCCATCCATGATTTTATTTACATGCAGTACCCAAAAGTTTGTTTCAACTCCCCAATACCACAAAATTACCAAGTTACCCTTTCAACTCTTCCTGCACACTGTGCCGGCTGACGTGGCGCGCACACTTGTCCTGCCTGTCTCCTGTCTCCTGTCTCCTGTCTCGGCGATGGTGTGGGACCCACTTTCAACCTTCAAAGTTGGCGTGGGGCAGCGATCAGTGGTTCGGAAGAGAAGGGGCAGTCGGCGGCGTAACCGGAGCGGGCGGTGCTGCGGCGGCGGACGGCGGACGGCGAAGGCGTCGAAGGCGGCGGGAAGTACTCCTCTCGCTGTTCCTTCGGCCAGCAGTATTCGACGGCGAGGGCCGCCGGCGCGGCTCCCCCTTCGGCCAAGCATTGGTACGCCTTCCTTTCCATGTTCTTCCTTACGGCATGGATCAACATCGGTATCAAACCCTCCATCAAAAGTAACAAGACCTCGTCTGATTTTCTGCTGTACCAATCGATGCGTAGGAATCGCTGAAGAACAACTGGGAATTTATAGGGAGGCGTGGGCGTGGAAAAAGACTGGTAATCCGTGGGCTGTATATCGTGGAATTGGATACAAGATTCTTCGTTATCTATCGCTTAGAAAAGAAATCCCAACAGTTTTAAGCCCGACGTTTTTGACCGAATTCAGTCAGAAAAGTCCAAAGCCTCCATGTTTGATTCATCTGCTAGCAGACTTGTGCTCTGGTTTTTCGTCGAATACTCAGATCATTAACAAACATTAACACACAGTTGATACTGAATTTGGACCATATTATTCATCTAATTTATTTGTATGTATGAAACTTGAAGGCGACGGCGCGGCGTCAGAGCTGCCTATGTATAGCTCACTCGTGGAGCTCGAAGGCCGTCGCCGGGAAGCTGTCGGAGAGGCCGGTGCCGGTCTTGAAGGTGATTTTCCCGGAGGAAGGATCGTCGATGTACATCTCGACGACGGAGAGCCAGAGCAGGAGCTCCTTGGTCTTCACCCCGGTCATCTTCTTCATCTTGCGGTCCTCCACGATGGCCGTCACCTCGGCGGCGTACGACACCTGCCGCTTGATCTGCTTGAAGGTGTGGTCCTTCTTCTTCTTCTGGACCAGCCATATGAAGCCGGTGGCCTTGTTGTGGCCGAACTCCTGGATGTCTTCCAGCGGGAACAGGCCGTCGGGGAGGCCGAGCTGCTGCAGCAGCTGGACGGACTTCTTTTTGCAGAGGGCGTCGCCGTGGTACACCTCGGCGCCCTCCCGGTGGCTCTCGATGCTCTGCGACGCCATTGATTGATTTGATCCCTACTAATGCGTTAGCTCTCTCGATCTGTTTGTTGAATGCTGAGGAATGAGAGGGGAAGGATTGGAGTTATATAATAGCGCATAGGAGGGCAGAATTGGAGTTTGACGTATCTGCCCGTGCTTGATACGATCGATGGCCTCGCCGTCTCTGCTACACCAAGCCGACGGACATTCCAACTTGCAACAGTATGATTCTGGAACGATCTCGCCTGGAGATATTATTTTCTGAATTACACAAAAGATAGTGATATGTAGTTCCACTATCTGGAAATTGGATGTATACCTGCTGAAAACATATGTTGGAATTGTTTTGTTGTTAATGTAGTGCATGGTAATGATATGTAGTTCAAAATCTGGAAATTGGATGTATACCTGCTGAAAACATATGTAAATATACTTGCTGAAAACATTGTAATGCTTTCTCGGTACAAAACAGAGAAATTTCAATACACATTTTGAGAAATCCAGTACAAATCGACTGAGATCGAGTATAAATTTAGGAAATTTGAGTATATTACAAAAGCAAGTGTACAAATTTCATACCAAGAGCAAGAGTACTCTTAGTAAATAGTAAATTTTCAGTACACATTTTGAAAAATTCAATACAATTCGACTAAGATCGAGTATAAATTTAGAAAATTTGAGTATAGTAACAAAGTAGGAGAGCATGTCAAAGGTGAGCTTGTCATTATTAGTCCACCACAAAGAGAATTATGCCAAGAGCAAGTGTACTCTCGGTACAAAACTGAAAAATTTCAGTACACATTTTGAGAAATCCAGTACAATTCGACTGAGATCGAGTACAAATTTAGAAAATTTGAGTATAGAGTTCCACCATGATGTTGAGCCAACCTCACATACATATAACTTAGTAACCAAGTAGGAGAGCATGTCAAGGGTGAGCTTGCCATTATTAGTCCACCACAAAGGGAATCATACCAAGAGCAAGTGAACTCTTGGTACAAAACTGAGAAATATCAGTACACATTTTGAGAAATCCAGTACAATTCGACTGAGATCGAGTACAAATTTAAGAAATTTGAGTATATAGTTCCACCATGATGTTGAGCCAACCTCACATACATATGGTTTAGTAATCAAGTTGGAGAGCATGCCAAGGGTGAGCTTGCCATTATCATTTCACCACAAAGGGATCATGCCAAGAGCAAATGAACTCTCGGTACAAAACTGAGAAATTTCAGTATAAATTTTGAGAAATCCAGTACAATTCGACTGAGATCGAGTACAAATTTAGGAAATTTGAGTATATAGTTCCACCATGATGTTGAGCCAACCTCACATACATATGGTTTAGTAATCAAGTTGGAGAGCATGCCAAGGGTGAGCTTGCCATTATCATTCCACCACAAAGGGATCATGCCAAGAGCAAGTGAACTCTCGGTACAAAATTTTGAGAGAAATTTCAGTATACATTTGTTGAGAAATCCAGTACAATTCAAAGGGACGGAGATCATTTTGAGAAATCCAGTACAATTCGACGGAGATGGAGTACAAATTTAAGAAATTTGAGAGTACATATGGTTTAGTAATCAAGTTGGAGAGCATTTTGATTTAGGAAATTTGAGTATATAGTTCCACCATGATGTTGAGCCAACCTCACATACATATGGTTTAGTAATCAAGTTGGAGAGCATGCCAAGGGTGAGCTTGCCATTATCATTCCACCACAAAGGGATCATGCTAAGAGCAAGTGAACTCTCGGTCATAACAAAAGCAAAACTCTCGAGTATGGTACATTTTGTTTCCACCATACTAAACCATAGTACACTCTTGTGGAAACATGGTCATCATGTACATGGTGAGCGTGGTGAAATAATAATAGTAAGTTCACTTGACATAACATATACCAAACCAAATTTATTAAAATCGTACTGGATCTCACTCGATTTATACTGTAATTTACACAATGAGTACTGAATTTTTCTTATTTTATACTAAAATTTCATGGCATAACTCAAACTAGTGAAATAAAAATGGTTAGTAAACTCTTGACATGGTTTCCACCATGGTTACTAGACCATACATATGTGAGGTCGCATCAAGAGTAAAATTATTCAAAGTAGTGTAAAAGTAATGGTGAGCTCACTCTTGACATGTTTTTTTACATGGTTACTAAACCATGTACATGTGAGGTTGCCTCATGATCATCATGGTGGGGGTATCATCTGAACTATACTCAAATTTATTAAAATCATACTGGATCTCACTCGAATTATACTGTAATTTCCACAATGAGTACTGAAATTTCCTTATTTTGTACTAAAATTTCACTTGCTCTAGGCAATCCCTTCGTGGTGAAATAATAATAGTAAGCTCACTCTTGACATATTTTTCTACATGGTTACCAAACCATGTACATGTGAGGTTGCCTCATGGTCATCATGGTGGGGGTGTCATCTCAACAATACTCAAATTTATTAAAATCGTACTGGATCTCACTCGATTTATACTGTAATTTACACAATGAGTACTGAATTTTTCTTATTTTGTACTAAAATTTCACTTGCTCTTGGCATAACCCAAACTAGTGAAATAAAAATGGTTAGTAAACTCTTGACATGGTTTCCACCATGGTTACTAGACCATACATATGTGAGGTCGCATCAAGAGTAAAATATTTCAAAGTAGTGTAAAAGTAATAGTGAGCTCACTCTTGACATATTTTTCTACATGGTTACTAAACCATGTACATGTGAGGTTGCCTCATGGTCATCATGGTGGAGGTGTCATCTGAACTATACTCAAATTTATTAAAATCATACTGGATCTCACTCGAATTATACTGTAATTTCCACAATGAGTACTGAAATTTCTTTATTTTGTACTAAAATTTCACTTGCTTTAGGTAATCCCTTCGTGGTGAAATAATAATAGTAAGCTCACTCTTGACATATTTTTCTACATGGTTACTAAACCATGTACATGTGAAGTTGCCTCATGGTCATCATGGAGGGGGTGTCATCTCAACAATACTCAAATTTATTAAAATCGTACTGGATCTCACTCGATTTATACTGTAATTTACACAATGAGTACTGAATTTTTCTTATTTTATACTAAAATTTCACTTGCTCTTGGCATTCCCTTGGTGGTGAATTAATAATGGCACTCTCACTATTGCTTTATTTTCCTACTTGGTTACTAAATCATATATATGTGAGGTCGTATTAATAGTAAATTTGCTACAAAATAGTGAAATAATAATGACACTCTCACTCTTTACTTGTTTTCCTACTTGGTTACTAAACCATACATATATGTGAGGTTGCATCAAGATCATGATGGAGGTGTCATCTGAACTCTTTACTTAAATTTCTTAAAATTGTATTCAATATTAATCAATTTATACTAAAATTTCCACAATGTGTACCGAAATTTTACTATTTTATACTAAGAGTACACATGCTCTTGGTATTCACTTTGTGGTGAAATAATAATTGTAAACTCACTCTTGACATATTTTCCTACTTGGTAACTAAACTATATATATATGTGAGGTTGCATCAAGATCATGGTGTATGTGTCATCTAAACTCTATACTCAAATTTTCTAAAATTGTACTCGATTTCAATAAATTTGTACTGAAATTTCTAAAATGTGTACTGAAATTTTACTATTTTGTACTAACAATACATTTGCACTTGGCATTTCCTTGGTGGTGAAATAATAATGGCACTCTCACTCTTGCTTTATTTTCCTACTTAGTTACTAAATCATATATATATATATATATATATAAGGTTGCATTAAGAGTAAATTTGCTGCAACGTAGTAAAATAATAATGATACTCTCAATCGTGACTTGTTTTCCTACTTGGTTACTAAGCCATATATATGTGTGAGATTACATCAAAATCATGGTGGAGGTGTCATCTGAACTCTATACTCAATTTTTCTAAAATTGTACTCAAAGATTTAAGTATAAGCGGACTATTACAGTATACATTGTAAAGATTTAAGTATAAATTATTTTTAGATTGAGTACTAATTTAAGAAATTTGAGTATAAATTTTCGGTGATCCCCCATCAAAAACTTGATGCAACCTCACATGTAATTAGTAATTAAATAGCAAAAAACAAGCTAACTTGCTACCATTTTTATTTTATGTAAAAATTTAAGTATAAATTATTTGAAATTGAGTACTAATTTTAAAATTTTGAGTATAAAGTTCTGGTGGCTCTTGAGTGAGGGCTATGTAAGCTTTGTTCCAGGAGGCATCGATTGAGAAGTGTCCATCTTCACATATCGTGCATAACTTCTCAACGCCTCTGAGGGCTAAACATCATGAAAGTAACCCACCATGAGTGTAGAGTCCCTTACAGGCATTTTATCGAATAGCTCCACTGCTTCACGCAAAAGTCCAAATTTCATAAAACCATTAATCATAATGTTGCCTAAAAGACATTTGGAGAGGAAATGCCTTTATACACTCGGAGTGCATCGTCGATGGAGCCGCAATGAATGTAGGTGTTGAGAGGAAAAGAGAGGCCTCGAGGCCCGCAGAGATGAGGCGGGCGTGGAGCATCCGGCCATGAGAGATGGAGCCGAAGTCAACGCATGCTGTCATTGTGTCGGAGAGCTCCTGAGTGAGAGTCATGCAAGCTTTGTTCCAAGAGGTACCGGCCGAGGAGTGCCCATCTTCACAAGTTGTGTATTGATCCTCAACCCCTCTGAGGGCTGAACATCACGGAAGTAATCCACGATGAGTGTATTCTAGGAAGTAGAGTCCCTGATCGACATTTTATCAAACAACTCCACTGCTTCACGCAAATACTCAAATTTTGTAAAACTATTGATCATGATGTTGCTAGAAAATACATTAGGAGAGGAAATATCGTTGTACACTCAGAGCGTGTCATCAATGGAGATGCAGTAAATGTAGATGTTGAGAAGATGATTCTGGAGGAGAAAGAGGTCTCGAGGACTGCAGAGATGAGGCGAGCGTTGAGCAGTTGACGAGCGTTGAGCAGTCGACCATGAGATATGGAGCTGGAGGTGACGCATGCTGTTATTGCGTCGGAGAGCTCATGAGTGAGGGTCATGTAAACTTTGTTCCAAGAGGTACCGAGTGAGGTGTAGGCCTTGGTTTGAGGGAGAAGAGTGGAAGGCAAAGAATAAGAAGAAAAGTAAACGAGGATGTCATCGAGCGAAGCCATGGGAGCTTTATCCCATCAAGAGTTTCAGATCTGCAAGATCAATAAGCTGGGAGTTTTTCCCATCAACGCCTTCCATCCCAATCTCGCATCCTCCACCGTCGACGAGGATTTCGTAGAGCCCCATCATCTATGACTTTCGCCTTCTCCTTAGACCTACAGTTCGTTAATCGACCGCACTTCACCTTTCTCTCCAACCCTCCGTCGCTGTCCCTCCTCCCTCTCCGCCATCGTCGATACCTCTTTGGGTTGGACAACGGTCACACCTCTTTGGATGATCTCCATGGATCCTTTTATGTCAGAGCTGAACCCTCGCCGCATCTTCTTGACTTCGAGGTCACCGAGGAGCTCTCCCGTGAACTGTTTCGTCGAGTGAAGGGCCTCTTCTACACCATCGCTGATGCGGCCGTCTACTCTTCTGATGTCGTCGAGAAAATCTCGAAGTAGAGTGGTTGTGTCGTGAAAGAAATAGAGGAGAAGGAAATGAGAGAAAGGAAAGTTAATTAATAAGGGCAAATAGGTAAATTGATGTATTGGGGAGTTGAAACTAAAACTTAGGGAGACTTAGGGAGTGCATGCAAAGAAATTCTTACCTGGGGACTGAACACAAAGCTCAGTTTTGCTTTGGGGATTTTTCAGCAAGTCTCCGAACCCACAATTAATCCGAATAAATCAAGTATAGGGTGTTGGGTTGCAAGGGTGCAAACATAGTCTCACATCTAAAGCACATGGAAAAGATCATGAGTTTAAAAGGATGAAAGATATCTCCATTGGAATGAGGCCTTTTGGGAGAACCCAAGAACAAAGCCATGAGGGCTTCGGTCCAAAGTGGACAATATCATGCCATTGTGGAGATACGAACATCCTTTTGGACCCAACAAGTGATATCAGAGCGAGACCTCTCTTCACCGGACTAACCGCCGGATGAGCCATAATCCAGATCTAACCATGTGGTTTGAACCTTAAATAAAAGAAGTGGGTGCTCCAGTGTCTGAATCAAGAGGACCAGACACCAGGTGAGAAGTCCTAGTAGGTCGGGTGGACCGAGGGGCAAAAAGTCCTAGTTGCAGCTAGGTGGAAGTCCTAGTAGGTCAGGTGGAGCGAGGGGCAAAAAGTCCTAGTTGCGGCTAGGTGGAAGTCCTAGTAGGTCTGGTTGACCGAGGGGCAAAAAGTCCTGGTGGGTCAAGGATTCAGATCGGAGGGACTGTGGTCCTTTGTTTGAGGGGGGATTGTTGGGTTGCAAGGGTGCAAACATAGTCCCACATCTAAAGCACATGGAAAAGATCATGAGTTTAAAAGGATGGAAGATATCTCCATTGGAATGAGGCCTTTTGGGGAGAGCCAAGAACAAAGCCATGAGGGCTTAGGCCCAAAGTGGACAATATCATGCCATTGTGGAGATACGAATATCCTTTTGGACCCAACATAGGGGCCTCGAGTCGTATTTTTCCAAGGTTAGAAGAAAATCGCTTAAATTGATCTTTCGAGTCATTCTTTTTGGGGTTTCTAATAAAAATGGGGGTTTTGATGTTTTTGAACGAAATGTAATTCAAATTAGCAAGTGAATGAAAAATGCAATTCCCTAACCTAAAGATGAAACTATGAAACCAAGGTATCAAGGCAAATCTAAAATGCAATTCGATGCAATTTCAAGGAGTAAAACGGAATTTAAAACTCAAAACCAATGATTATGAAACCCTAATGCAAAGCTCTAAAAATCATCAAAGCAATGGAGTGAAAAACTGAAACGTGTAATGCAATTAGAGAAATTAAGAAAAACAAAAACTATGCTAGGTATCAAATTGGGTTTTCAAATGGCACGGAATAGTAAATGGCACGGAACAGTAACAAGCAAAACTCAGAATCTCAGATTTCAGATTTTGGATTGGAAGAGGGGTTTAAGCTAAGCTAGAAAAATTCTAAGGCAAATCTAAATTTCAAACAAAAACTAAACATTAACCTAGTAATCGAATTCTCAAAATTTCTACGAATGGAGATTATCAGAAACATTCAGAATCAAATTTCAGAAACAGCAATCAGAAATGCAAAAGCAGTAAACTCATCCTTCTCCCTTATCTTCCTTCAAATCCCCTTCAGCTGGTTGTCAATCAGCTTTTGAATCCAATTGGAGCTTGAAATCGGTCATTTTTGTGGTTTGCTAGCTGCCCGAGCCACGAACAGCCGAAGAAACCCTCTCTGGTAAGAACAGCTCGTGCAAAACCTTGTTTCCAGCTGGCAAAACCGAAAATCGCTCTTCCTCCTTGCGCCGATGAAGTTGCTGACCCCTTGGATGTGTTCCGTAACCTTCAGAGAACCCCTCTTCAGCTTGCGGCTTCGAATTTCTCAGCACCTCGTCGGAACAAACGGAAATAGAGCTCGACGCCGCCGGAAGAACCCCCGCTGTCGCACGCCGTCCGGTCGCCGGATTATACCCAATCCATCGGCTTCGTGCTCCTCGTGGATCAAGGATTGCAATGGAGGAGATTTGGGAAGAAGGGGACCCGCCGTTTGATACGTCACCGAGCAGAGGAGGTCGTTCGGGACGATGAACAGTGTCGGCGAGACACTGTTCATCGATTAAAGGTTTGGGTTTTATACGACTGATTAATTGATTAATCTCAGCCGTCCGATCTTGATCTGATGGTCAGGACTGATCTAGGGCTTTAGGGAAGCTTAGGGCTTCCAAAAATTTATGGGATCTTGATCGGGCTTGATCTAGGTCATGTCCTCCATGTTGGCTTGATCAATTTGGACAAATTGGCTCGATTTGACTTGATTTGATCGCGATTTAGCTCGAGTTTGATCCGATTTGAGCCCTAAAATCAATTAAAAACAAATTAATGCAAAAATTACCATTAAATCATGAAAATTAAATTCAAGCTTCAGATTATGCAATATAGGACAATTAAGATCAAATCGATTCATTTCATAATTTATTTTCATGTAAAAACCCAAAAAATGAATCAATTAAAATGCAAGAAACCCTAGCTCATCATGTATCACATGGGGGTTTCGATTCAAGTTAAACAGGAACAAAACAAAAACAAACATCTAAAAACCGATGAGTAATGGATTAAACATCAAGCTAGGGTTTAGAAGTGGAGATTCCCTGACTCATCACAGAATGGAGACAACAGTCGGAGGTAACCTTGCGCCTATGGAGATGGAACTCGCCGGGGTGGTTATCGGGAGAGGCGGTCGGAGAAGATGAGCTCAGGATCATTCAACTGTATCTCTGATCCCTGCTGAAATCACAAACAAGGCTCAGAAGAAACCGAATAAAAGAAACCTTACCTAGCTATCTCTTCCGGTGACGGCGGAGAATCGAAGCGGTCGATCGACGGTGCTCTGCTGAAATCACAGACAGATACCGATGTGGAATCCCAACTGAAATCACAGACCAGGTTCGGCTACCATCGGAGCTTCTGGGAACGCGGAGGAGAGGGTTGTCGTCGGTCGTCCGTAGTTGGAGAAATCACTCACAACCACGGAGAACGAATGACAGTGAAGGGCGGAGGGTCAGCGACGAAGAACCCTTCGGGATGTCGACGCCGTTTAGCTCTGATCAGGAAATCGGGGAAGAAGAAGAGGCGGGCGGAGGCTCGGCGATGAAGAATAGGGGACGAAGACGAACATGGGAAAAAATTGCTAATGATGAATCTACAGTAGCCCTAGCTTCTGAGCCTCCCCGAATGCGTGAATCAGCTGAAACCTTTTAATCACGCGCGTGAACCGGACCGCTTGAATTGAATTTGAACCGGCCGCTTGATTAAACCGGACCAAACCTGATTTTGCAATTGAACCCCTTGAAATTGGGCTTGGCTTCGTCTTGCAATGTGTTTAGATTGGGCCGGCTGAATTGGGCTGCTGCCATTAATATGGATCGAGTTTAATTGAATGGGGTTAAGCCTAGGCTTGACTTGAGTTTGCAATTGAACCAACTTTTATTTGAATGGATCGGGTTTAATTGAATTAAGCTGGACCAGGTTGAACTCAGATTGAACTCGAACTCGAACCAAATTAATTTTTCTTGCAATTGAATTTCCTGTAAAATAAAATACAATCAATTAATCTCCATAAATGCCATCAATTAATGAAAAAAATAGAATAACACCTAAACCTCATCCAGGTAAAGAATCAACCCAAAAACTCTATTTATTATGTGAAATGCGATTAAATCGGTCCAAAATAATTCTAATTAAACAGGTAAAAATGTCTGTTATTAATGACTTTAGTGGAACAATTTAGTGGGCTTCAAACCACACTCAATTAAATAAACTTAATTATCAGCGCACATTTCTTTTATCTATTTATTTTTATTGTGTATTATCTATTTATTTTTTTTCTCTTCGTAATGTTTGAAACCAATGTATTTATTTTTATAGGGTCATTGTCGGATTGGTTTTCATTTATTGATCAGTCAACTAATCTTACTCATTAGTTGATTGCTTCACTATAAATTCAAGCATTGCTCTGACCTATCAACTCAACGACACCATCTACCTCATCATTAGTCGATTGTAACCTAGTCAGTTGAATCCTGTAGTCAAGTTCTGTACATTTTGTCCGCTTAAACAGTGACATCATGTCTACTGCTACACTTCATCAGTCGATTGATTACGATCAGTCAAGTTGAACAATCAATTTTTTAACTCTCTGTTTGTTATAGTAACATTCAATTGATCAAATTCATCAATTGACTAATACTGTTTCACAGGTATCGTAGTAGATTATTGTTCATAGGTTACGTTATTATAGCAGATTGTTGTTCATGGGTTACTGTAGCAAACCCTAATATAACAAACCCTATTTTAGGAGTTACATCCATTAGTCGATTGATACACTCTATCAATCGACTGATACTCCTATTTCAACCTTGTCAAAAATTGAATTCTCGTCTTACCTAGTATTTGATTGACCTCAACCTATCAGGATTTTCTTTGCCTAACATTTGGTCAATTTTGACCTAACGAGACTTTCTGTTGCTCAACATCTAGTCAACCTTGACCTATTGAGACTTCATCATTGTCAAACATTCGATCTTCCTTAATCTGTTTGGACTTCTTATCTCATATTTAACATCCAGTAAACTATTGCCTGTTAGGATTTCCCACGTTATTAAGTGTTCGTTCCTCAATGACTCACTTGGACTTCGTTCTTGCCAACTCCCTGTTGTACTTTCAAACACTAAAGGTTTAGCCAATTGTGATTCACTTGGACTTCTCATTTTACATCAATTCTCTGTTAGACTTCTGACTCTCAAATGTTTGGTCCGTCGTGATCCATTTGAACTTTCCACTATCAAATCTTCGATCATCCTTGATCCACTTGATATCTCACTCAATCACTTAATATATTGATCAAATATCGAAACTCAAACTCGAGACATATCAAGTTTGATCAACCTTGATCAGAAATCAATTGCATCAACAGAGGGAAGCCAGATCTTGCTTAACACCTTCTATAGAACTTCGACTACTTGCACAACACTAGAAAAATGGGTTAGAGGGTGCCAAGGTGGATCTTGGCAAGATCCCACCATGCTCAAGTTAGACTCTTTGGGGAACTTAGTCGCTAAGAAACGATAAGTATCACTTAAGTGTTCTTTCTCCTCCCTTGCCTTACCTTGACTATATATCAACTGGAGTATGTGGGTCGGAAATTTCCAATTGTAAGCAACAAGGGGAGTAAGTATAGTATTTTGCACTGACTTAATCTCTATACCTTAAACCCTAAATGGGTAACTATGATTTTGTTTAAAAGATAATTTAAATTTTTTATGTGGATCAATTTTATATAGGATACAGATCGAGGACCAAAATTAATCTTATCTTTGATTTATAATAATAAATAGGATTTAGGAGGATCAAAATTGTTAACTATTGGAGAAATAGAATCTGTAGCAGTTTTAAAGAAATATAAAATTCAAAAAGAGATTTTATTAAATGGTTTCCAGTACTTTTTTTGAGAAATTTATGAAATTGGTGGGGGTTTCTATAAAAAGAAAAATTTAAATCGCGTCCACTCCTTGTCTCTCGCCTCATCCACTACCATCACAGCCACAATGAGACCTAACCAACTCCCCCTCCTTTCCTCCGACCTCCTCCCTGGCTCAAGCCTACTCAGCCACGCCTCGCTGTGCGCGTTCACCGACTACCCGGCACTCTGCCGATCTCCAAGCCGTCGGCACTTACGGCCACGCCTACCCCTCGCCGCCCGACGCCGGGGCGCTGCTGTTGATGCACCTCGACACGGCCGCCGAGCACACCCTGGCAGCGAAGGAGGCGGCGGAGCAGATGCATGCTGCCCAAGGCGAAGAAGTGCGCCCGCGAGGAAGGGGCGCTCCGGGTGTGCAAGTCGCAATTCGGGGACGCCGTCGGCGACATGGGGACGGTGCGCGCGCGACGCCGTCAGGTCTCTCGACGCCGGCACGTAAGGCCAACAGCTACCTCAGCGGCGTGATCACGTACTACAGCACCTGCGACGACGCCTTCTCGGAGATCCCCTTTGCCAATCCATTGGCGAAGGAGGACCGTTTCCTCACCGTGATCGTCATTCGTCAGCAATGCGCTCGCGGTCGTCCCCGTCGCGCTTTCCTGAATCGTCGATCGTGACATGCAAGCAGTCGTAGAAGGCATTCGTTGCGATATGATCGTATTATATCATATATGCAATTGTTTTCTTCTTTCTTAATCCATGTACATGCATATGATTTCTTCTCTTTGATAAGTTTTGTTTTATAGAGCAAAAATTAAAAGGCATTTCCGAAAGGTGTATTTGAGTTTTCGAATTTCGCAAAGGCGCACTGCATTATTTTCACACTTCCCAAATAACACAGTTATTTTCCAAAAATGCCTTGTTTATTAAAAAAAAATAATAAAAAAAAAACAATCGTTGTGAGCCGCCGGCCAGAGTCGCAGCCAAGCGGCAGGTCGCTAGGCAGCTGCGGCCGTGAAATTTAATTTGAATCTTATCTAATTTTAATTCAACATTTGTTCATTCAATTTCTTTATTTATTATTATTATTATTATTATAAAAATTCTCATAATTCATTTTAAATTGATCGAATTTATTTAAGTCAATAAATTAAATTTAATTCAGCTGATCTAATCAATTTCAATTTAAACTAATAAAATTTTTATCTCCGCACCTATATACTCATATGGAGAATTAATGTGAATGACTCATGCATAAAAAAGAAATTTTCATATAAATTACATCAAATATAATATAAAAGGAGTTTCATAAATACATAAATATACAAATACATAAATATAAAAATTATTATCATATCATAAATCAAGATCTACACTATATCTATTTCACAATACATAGTTGTCACTATTAATTTTCATTAGATTAAATAAGAATTCTTCTAGAGTATAGTTCTATATGAATTCTTTAAAATCAAAATATGTCTAATTTATATTCATTCCTCTCCCAATTTCTTCTCTAAAATAGTCTCAATCCCTTACCATTATTTTGACCGATCGATTCATCATCGTTAGTTGTCAAAAAATTAAAATTGACCATATATTTGAAAAATTCTCAACCTAAGTTATCTATTGATACCACTTTTGTAAGGAAATATCAAGATTTAGAACAAGTATGTCGGCCCTCTTCTTTCACCAGAGCTGCGCAACTCATTTTTTGCCATTGTCGTTGGTTCATGTCATCCCAAATTATGATTTAAAGAAATTTAAGCTTCAATTTCATTACCTAAAGTGTGATTTCGGAGGCTATGATGTAGTGAGCAAAAGTAGAACCTCAATTTACTTTTTGATTGTTGGTTCCATTTTTTGACATTTAAAATCGAAAATTTTAAATTTTGAGTGATTAATTAAGTTGTGTTGTATTGTTGAATAGGTGTTGAAGAAAAATAACTCTAAAGATAGATAAATACTAGTTGTTTAACTAGAACCAAAGACAGGTCAAATTTTATGAATTTAAATTCATTTTTAGCTCTCTAAATTTAAAATTTAGGTTTTTGAATTATAAACATCCATCTATACTAATGTTTGTAATTTTTAAAAATTATAATTTATATTTTTAAAAGTATTTTGAGTTTTTAGAGTTGGATAATTTAATTTTAAAAATATTAGATCTATTATAATTATGAAATATAAATTTTAAAAATTATTATGTATAATTATGAAATAAAATATAAAATATAAAATTTTAAAAAAATTTCATTTGAATTCAGCCTTATTAGAAATCCTTGTTACGCCATTCATCGTTAAAGAAATGTCTCATTATATTTTATAAAAATCACCTTGCATTGCCCGCCCTTCTTTTTTTTTTTAACAAAAAGGTAGAATTTGTCATCCCAACAACCATCGTAAATCAAGAAACTGCAGTTGGCCACGATGGAGGATGGCATTATCTCGGCTTCGTCGAGATTCGAACCCTTGTCCATTTCTACAATTTTGCTCCGTCGTAATTAATTCAGTTATGCCCTTGGGGCAATCCTCAAGACAAGTTTCAAAAACTGTCCGGCTGGGTAAATCTTTTATAGTGACCGGCACCATCGCCAAAACTGTGTTGATAAGAGATCTCACTGTCGAGACAATACCTTAGTCAACAAATCCTAAACCCTAGAACCTAAAATCTCAGATAATACATGTCTCAATACTTACTACTTGGGATAAAGTACTATTGAGACAACACCTCAGTCAACAGACCCCTCAAGGGTAAAGCAATTAACTACCCTTTTTCTTCTTCTGCAAAAATGTGGAATCCGCCACCTCAGTGGCCCCACACGGTCAACCCCACACGGTCGACCCCATGACCATCTATGAGGAGGTAAATCGAGAAACTACAGTTGATTACGACAGAGGAGGATATTGCTCAGCTTCGTCAAGATTCGAACTCTTGTCCTCTTTGCAAGTCTGCTCTATCGTAACCAACTCAGCTATGTCCCGGGAGTGACTACCCTTCTCTCTTTCACTGTTGTTTGCTCCGGCATCACCTTCATCATGGTTAGTTATATTGTTGATGTCTGCTTTTATTTTTGTTGACACCACAAATGATATTGCCCCTTGCTTGCGAGGTCATGGCTGCTAGATCGATGCATGAGGTGTTGATTAGTTGACACACTGATCACTCTAACATAGATATGGATATCAATGAAGGGTGCTCTTGAAACATAATTGAGAAATGTTTATGATAAATTTAATATATATATATATTTTAAAATTTAATAAATTTAATACCGGTTCAATAAAACCGTCCTATAAGAAGGGGGCAAAGATTTTTTTTTCCCCATCATTGTAATACCCTCTATTCTCATCCTCAATGAGCTGAATTAAAATAAAATGATAAATTTATTATTTTAAAAAAATGTTAATGATAAATTTAATATATATATTTTTAAAATTTAATAAATTTGATACCGGTTCAGTAAAACCGTCCAGTCCAGACGCATCGTCGCCGCTTCGGTCGCGTTCAGATCAGCTTCGTCTCCCGCAACCTAGGCGCAGCTCGCTCCATGGCCATCACGACGGCGACCACGATGACCACCGTAACTTCCCCTGCCGCATCCCCTCTCCAATCCCTCCGCCGGAGAAGCCCTCCCAGTAACCTTCGCTTCTCCTTCTCCGCTTCTCCCAAGTAGTTCCTCGGTCCATTTTCCCTTTTTATTTCTTCTCGAACATTTGTTAACTTCCTCATATGTTTCTTTAATTTCTTTGTTCTCCGCCAGGAACAGCACAAGGATCACGGGCAGATGTACAACGCCCAAGGCTGTCTATTGGAATGGGTCTTGGGATACAGATCGAGCTGAGAGAAGAGGAATTTGGTCTATTAGGTGCCTACCTTGCCCCTCTCCTTCTTATTTACTTACTAAGAGTTGAATAGATGTGAGCAAAATGGTGTCTTTTGGTGCCTGACCTCTATTTGGTTGCGATGTAGGGATGATTTGGCGGTTCCATCGTCGCCTTATTTCCCGGTAATGGCTCGGGGGGAGCAGGGTCCGCCGCCCATGATGATGGAGCGCTTCCAGAGTGTCATCAGCCAACTCTTTCAGCATGTATGAAACTAGGGTACCTGATGTTGGTCGAATTTACTAATTCTCTCCCGTTTTTAATTTGACCTATCCTTTGGGTTTCTGTGGTAACGACTCAACGATGCAAAATTCCTGTTTGTAGAGAATTATTAGGTGTGGTGGACCTGTGGATGATGACATGGCAAATATAATCGTCTCACAACTTCTATACTTGGATGCAGTTGATCCTACCAAGGTATAATCTTCTGTTTTCACTAAATGGACGTTGCTGTATTTGATGCCTCCACCAGTGGATTTGGAGCACGGAAAACATACATTTATTCTCTAATTAATTCCATTCACCCATAGAACTGGTTTCCATCCTGGGAAAATCTTAACTATTGGTATTATGTATTTATAAATCATATATCTTCTTTGTTGTAGAGAGGAATGTCCATTGGGAGCTGTATGGCTTCTTGATGTTACAATATAATGTGTATTTTACAACAACATTTTTCTATTATATTATGATTGATGAAGTTGATCTAAAGCATATTAAACATTGAAAGGGTTCTGAAATTAGTATTTGATGTGGATCATAGGATATTGTCATGTATGTGAACTCTCCAGGAGGATCAGTTACAGCTGGTAATTTCCCCTCCTCTTTGTACCTTCCATTCTTATCCTCTAATACATTTTGTCAGAAATTTTATTCTAAAGATATTTTCTCATGCCACTCTTCCAGGCATGGCCATTTTTGATACAATGAAACACATAAGACCAGATGTTTCTACTGTTTGTGTTGGTCTAGCAGCCAGGTAAATTGTTTTACTCTAGAAGCTCCTCTTATTTGAGTATGGTTTTAACTTTTTGACTTGTATTTACTCTCTGCATTTGGCTGTTCATTAACTTAGTGGAATTTTTTATAGCTTCTGGCTCTCTTTTTATTTAATTACCAGCACACCATCTTAGGTTAGGTTGGTTTCCGTATTATGTAGGACTAATATTATTCTGTATAAAATGTTTTATTGCAATCCCTCTTTATCACACTACTCTCATCAAATTATCATCAATTTTGATTTACTTTTGGATGGTAAACTGTAGCAACTCTGATTTACCAATGTGTCCGTGTGCCTTAGATCATGGTGGTGACCAAGTGGAACCATGGTGGAAGTTATTTCATTTTGATAATTTTATGCATAAATTACTCTTATTGTACCTATTATTATTTCTTTGCTTATTAACATGATCCATTCTTAGATATAGTCACTTTGATGGCCACTAAACTAACTTGTTATTATCTGCATTTTCAACGACAGCATGGGTGCTTTCCTCCTGAGCTCTGGAACAAAGGGTAACTCCTAGTCTATGTTGCTTCACAAGCTTGGTAATAAATCTTCCTATTTTATGTTTATTCAAATCAACCTGATCCAGGGAAAAGATACAGCTTACCAAACTCCAGAATTATGATTCATCAACCTATTGGAGGTGCTCAAGGTGTGCAAACTGAAATAGAAATTCAGGTAAAGAAATTTTCTGAGAATTTGATTGACAATAGTGATTCTGGATCTCAAACTTAGAGGAATTTTTTTACGTGTTTCTTCTTGACTCCTAAGAGATGCCCTTGTGATACAACAGTGAATCTAATAATTTCACAGGAGTCTTAGGACTTAAAACTCAAATTTCATTAATGGAATATTATTCAACTTGAAGGGGTTGGGGTTCTTTTTAAAGGCGTATGGTTCAATCTCCGAACCCTACAAACTTGACAAACAAATAACCAATTCCTAACCTACTAAATAAAATTTAAATTTCCTTATATGATTTGACTACCTCAATAACAACATATAACTATTTTTAAAAATATATATAACAATTTAAAACTTTTAATTTAAGCATTCTAATTTTATACCACATCCTTTTTTTTTGTCCAAGGATATAACTTGACTCCAAGCAAATGTTATGCCATTTGACTTTGTTTTTTCAAATTGATAATTCTGAGGACGAGACATGACCAATCACAAAGTGAGAACGACATATACTTTATACTGAAGGATGGATTGGGAAAAAGATGAATTGGACAAGAGTCGAGATAGAGACACGTTCCTCTGTGTGCTTATCCAAAAATAGGGAAAGGATAGATTTGAAATGCTTGCAGATCAATTTTGGTCCATTTTTTCATTCATCTGAAATCAGACGGAATGAGTTTTCTTCTCTTTAGCAAAATTCTTTGGCAAGCCAACAACAACATGACAATAGGGAAATTCTCCGGCTAGCTCCCAGTGAGCTTGTGGCGAGACCACATATGGGCAATGAGCTTGCAACCATGGACTAACTGTGAGTTGCGCTCACAGCCTTGATGTGGGACCCGATTGTGGCTTGAAGAAGTGTTCCTTTGATAAAATCAACATGCAAGGTGGAAGGCTTAAAATATGTGAGTTAGCATATCCTCTGATTAAAAATTTGAATTAATATTTAAATAAGTTGACAAATTAAATAAATATGTATTAGAATCAATCCTTCTTTTAATATGGTTAAGTAAATTGGACAAGAAGGCTACTAAAGTAGATTTCATGATTTAATTGTATTTATATGTGCAAGAGAATAGTTTACGGCAATTTTTTATAATAATCAATGTGTAATATAATTTTTTTCCTTGCATGGATATATCTTTTGCAACTCAACAAAAGTCACAGTGTGACGACAAGCATTATATAAGAAAGCTAACTCTCTATGTAGAGCTTTAAAGTCATAACTAACTCCAAAATCCCACATACCAACAAAACTCTAATCAACTTATCGTCTTAGATTTTACTTTACGATAGTTATTTTGTTTATTCTCTCTTTTGACATCTCAGAATAGTACATAAGAGCTATAATGTGTCATCATGATTAGTAGCTTGCCGAATGTTCTTTAGAAGGGTGAAGTTATAAAGGGGTTCTTATCGGGTATGCGATTAGGGAACTCTTCAAAAGTCGAGTCATTAGGGAGATCTTCTAAGGTCAGGTGAATCCTCTATAAGGTTAAGTCATAAAAAAGTTTTAATATTTGTTTAGTTAAATGGCAACATTATTTGTGCCATGGATTGGGGGCAATTTTTTTTGGAGCTAAATTACCACGAGATATGTTTAGGCGTTAAGTTATATGAACTAGGCAAAGGTTCTCCGAATTTAAGTGAACTAACAACTTTGAGTGTTGTCTCTAAAGTCTCTAGCAATTTTTAGATATTTTACTCTCTTTTTTTTTTTCAATTTGAGTACATGCGTCTTTAGTCTGCAATATTTGTGTAGGGTAGTATTCACAATTCCCTATCACTTTGTAATTTGATTTGTTTTTGCTCAAGGTAGTTTTCTTATGCTTAAAATTGTATTCAATGTTTATGGCTCTAAAGTAGGCTTTCCTTAAAGTAGATGAAACTAAGTTATCTTATTCTAGTTTTGTTGGCTAAGTGAGCTCATGAATTGCTAAATGTCAAAGGTGAATGAAAAAATTAGAGAGTAATGCAGTACGTACATGATAGATACAGTATAAACTATAAACATAATATTGCAGATATGTGGAAAAATGAAGACAAAACTATATTGATATTAGGACTCGGGAAAAGAATTTATTGCTTATATGTTCCACATGCTCCTCAAATAAGATTAAACAAATAAATTAAGAGAGTTTTTGGAAAAATCTAGATTGACCATTGTAAATGAATTTATACTTGGAGGATAAAATGGATGTAGGGAGACGATATGGAGGGCATTAAGTTGAATGTAGGTTTTGGATTCAGGAAAAGAAACATAATAGGTAGTACAGTTAAAATTTTGTGACATCTTATGAATTTATAAGTTTATAATGTTATAGAAATGAATGATATTACTCGGTTATAATTTTCCTTACATAAAGGTTGATAAATTTGTGTAAAAATTATAAATTCTTACATGGTGAAAGGTTTGTTAATCAATGTTCGCTAATGGTGTTAGCTAGATGGAATTGAAAAAAGAAGGTTTGTTTCTAGTTTTTACTAGATGTAGATGGTGAAATTGCTAGATAACACTGCAAGTGTCACAACTCACAACCACACAGTATAGTAATTATTAATCACTATGTACTGATCAAATTTTATTTGGTCGTGTTTCTCTTGCAGGCAAATGAAATATTTCACCACAAGGCTAACTTAGCCAGCTACCTGGCATATCATACTGGTCAAAGCTTGGACAAGATCAACCAAGATACTGATCGTGACTTCTTCATGAGTGCAGAAGAGGCAAAGGAGTATGGGATGATCGATGGTGTTATAACGAATCCTCTCAAAGCCTTGCAAACCTTACCAGCGTGAATTAGTGAGTATAAGATTAGGTTGATCAGTTTTATGTGAAGCTTCAGGCTCAGACTATAATGTTTTTCTTTCTTTCCATGAATTTTCTTGTTTAAAGTATTAGTCATGAATGTGCAATTAAGTCGTCAATATGCATCACTTTTATTTAAGTTTATCAACTCTTTACATCGTATTTGACTCAAACCATTATTTGTTCAAAGTTCATATAGTTTAGCTAAGCCAAGCCAATTTCATGTCCATCTTATCGGTTCAAACATCTTGACATATGGAGATGCATAGTCACTTGAGACTTATCAAAGGAGAGTAAATATACCATGTCAACAGACTTTAGAGACCTACTAGAGATTCAAGGGTCTCTAGGTGAATTTCAGGCAACAACTTATTGTCATTTCCACTTCAGTCTCCAATTATTTTCTTTCTAATCATCTCCACTTCATTTTCCTATTAAACTTGAAACTCATTCCATGAACCTTAATTCAATCCAACTTTACCAACTTCAACCGAATTATCTATCCTCTCCTCGCTCTTGGAGTAAAAAACAAAGGAATAATAAGAGAACTAAGATTTGAAACCTCAAATGGAACGGATATCCCAAAGGTCGGCTTCTTCTGAGTGTACATAAGTTGTGCTCAGGGTTTACCTAAATCAGGAAGAAAGCCATATACCTCTAGGATTGATCGGGCGAAAATTAGACGTCTAGTACACTCACATTGCTGTATTTAGCTTCAAAAATAACACAAAACTAACGGAAACAATGGAAACCAAGTGTTGGCTATCAGCATCAAATCCTTCTTGTAGAACTTCGGAAAGAAAAAAAAAACTGACACTTAAGCCTTATGATACAAGCCGACAAAAGTTCAGTGAACATATACAATTGGAATCATAAGCTAAAGCTTGAATACCAAGCTATATCAGCATCAGAAAGCACCTTCTTGTAGAACTTCTGGTTGCCAGATACGAAGAAGTCGATCATAAAATGAGCAAGTCGAAACCAACAAACCTTGCCTCTGCATGCCTTGGGCACTCACTTCTCCCCTCTGCCAATCTGCTCCATACGCTAAAGATTCATGCTTGCGATAAGTTTCAACAACTTGAATGTCACCATCTCCTATCTTAACAATCGCAAAACCATTGTGCATACAAGCTGTCAATACAAGGTTCGACTTGCACGGATGGTGCTTGATTCTCCAAACACCCCCTCCCAAGCAAAGGGACTTCTCACAAACAGGTCTGGATGTTGATCTAACATCCCAAACTCTGAGAAATTCATCATAGCTTCCCGTCAGCAGAATGTTGGTATTTGCTGGGTCCTGACTGATGCAACATACACCCATCCTATGTGCCTTGGCGTTCCGAAACACTACATCATTTGTAGGAGCCCTCAAATCCCAGCAGCTAAAACAACAATCATCTGATCCACTGTATAACAAGCTTGGCCGGTGGGCATCAAAAGAAGTCGCCCAAACTTCATAATCATGGCCTAGCCATGATTGTGATACCTGGACTTTGTCATCCTTAACAGCAACAAAGGATAACGAGCCATCCGAATGGCCTAATGAAATTGATGAAGCTGATGGATGCCAGTCCATGCACAAGCACATGGAAGAACTTACGTTTTCTGAGCAAGCTTCTCTCAACATATTGCCTAAAATTTAAATGAATCAAAAGACAATATGTATGCAATGGATAGATCTAACGTTCACAGTTCACAGTTATGACTTAATAATTCACAGTTATGATGAACACCTGATCACTATCAGTTTACTTGTTGACGAGCAAAATGTTATATGCATATGCCTATAATAAGAGTAGAATGTTAAGCAAAATTAGGTTGTTTTTTTGGTTTCTAGAAGAGAGAAAAAAAGGACCTTGATCTTCACATATTCACAGTATGCTATAATAAGAGTAGAATGTAACAAGAGAACAGATGAACACCTGATCAAAATTAGCAAAATGTTTTTTTATAATAAGAGTAGAATGTTAAGCAAAATTAGGTTTTTTTTTTTTGTTTTTTGGTTTCTAGAAGAGAGAAAAAAAGGACCTTGATCTTCTACTTTCAGTTGAAGAACTCTAACCTGATCACTATCAGTTTAGAACAACGCCGCCATCAGCACCGGCTTGAGCAAGCAAAGGAGGCGCATTCTGTCCGCTCGGACTCCATTTTAAATCGAAGACGCCAATTGTTGGTACGCGACAGAGCAAGTCGAGACCGTCGTGCGTCGAAAACAGCGAAATGCTTCCCGCACGGTGAGGCTGAGCTCCTTCTTGTAGCGTGTACGTGCCGGCAGCCAATATATGGTAGAAGGAATCATGAGGGCAGAACTCTACGACATCTGCATTTCCATCTAAATAGCAACTCCCGATATCCATCAGAAACCTGTGGGCGAAGGAACGGCGAGAGGCAGGTATGTACGAGTGAGGGAGAGACGAATTGCGTTGGTGAGGGATCAATGGAAGGAGAGTAAGGGAAGATGGCGGCAGAGGATCGAAGCGTGCCCGACTGATCTTCGAAAGGTGAGGGAATCGACAGCGACGTGGAGGCGGGCGATGGCAGGACTGAAGACGGTGGTGCACTAGGGCTTACGAAATATAAACTAATAAGGAGCAGTAGCCCATAGAAAATATTTTTTTCAATTCAATTCCACAAAAATATTGTATTTTTATATCAAAATATATTTACTAGCTTAATTTAAAATTTTTAAATTTAATTAAAATCAAATCAAATTTAAAATCAATGGGGACTCTCGTGGACCCAAAAAAGATTATTATTGGATAGATAATCAAAATTATCAATGAGAACCTCAATCAAGTGCCCCTTAAAAGTTATATGACAATTCTTCGTGCGAGGATATCAAATAAAAAGGAGGCTTCTTATGTTTCATTAGTTAATAGACATGTTCCCTTCAAATCTAAAATCATAACCAAAGAAGTTTACAAAAGTAGAAGAGTAAAAAGTTGACATCCATTACCTAACTACTTTTGGGTTGGAACTTAATATATGCAAAATAGGATTCATTCACATTCAATTGTGTTAAAATTTCATATGATGAAGAGTTAATCGACATAGTAATTGATGAATCTACTCAAGGATATCTCCGGTACTTATAGGTCGACAAAGACATCAAAGAAGAAGTAAACAAAAAGCTTGCAACAATAAATAATGGAGAAAAATATATCTTTAGTGGGATCACTCAAGGGAAAGTGGATGAGAAGAATCACAAAAGAAAGATGAATCAAGGGCAAGGAAGATGAGTATGATTCGATGAATCAATGAATTTTCCAACATTTAAAGTAATCTATTTATAAGAAGAAAGATCCCCTTTTGTTATCAGCCGTTAGATTTGAATCTAATAATCCATTCGATCTGACGCTTCAAATCAAGTTTCATCACCAACGATCAGATTGTGACTCTTCACAATCACAAAAGAAATGGTTGTCATCTGTTCTCCTAGTCAGCTCCTTCGTGTACGTGCGAATGTAAAGTGCGCCAACAAACCGATTGCGCGCGTGGCAAGCTCGAAGAAAAAGAGAAAACCATCTCTTAGGGCATACAAACAAAGTGCTAGTCATGCTTTTGCACAAATCATGAGAGATATTTTCCAATGGGTAAGTACTAAATCTCATTTCAAAAATTTAGATAGTCATTTCGCACTGATCTCCCAAATTGAGCAAAAAGTACCCATTTTGGGTACTTGCCATTCGATAAAACTTGGCTCAATTTGAGAGAAAAAAAGGTTTGAGGATTTGTCTTCAAGAGATTAATAATATGTTGCCCTTTTGCCTCCACCAAAGTTGAATTGAAACTTTCAGATGACACCCATCCAAACAAATCATAGGCCTTAGCTCTAAAAATTCTTGTTCAAGTGTCTTCAAACTTTAATAACAAAACAAGAAGGATCTTTTGACTCCTCCACATGCCTTCATCTCTGAAATCTTAACCTTTTGTTCCTTATCTATAACTGCTTTCAAGCTATGGACTGAAATTGTCGGATTGCGGTTGATTGTCTGCAAGCATTTAGATCTCAACAGGCCATTCCCCCTCAGCTTGGTCCACACAAAAGGCTTTAATCTCCATTGTTGAATCAACTTGCATCTCTGAGGCAGGCATGAATCATCTAGTCACATTCCTTCTCGCACTCGACTCGATCCTCTCATCACTCCTTTCGAATTCCATCTCTTTTCCTCCCATTCACACACACACACATCAAAGGAGCCATTAGTACAACCCTCATCTATCATGCTTGCATTCACCATTTCGTTCTGCATCACCCAGCCATCACTGCCATTCTTATCATTTAATAAGAACAATGATAATCATTAAAATAAATAAATCAATCAATCAAAGAGAGTGCTTACAAGCAGATTTAATTTCAAATGTGCTGAATTTTAAAAGCATGGAATGAAAGATCATGTTAAACCTTTCTACTACAAAAAAAGACCATGGAATGAATGAATAAATGAATGTTTCAACTACTCTGATTCTACTAAGTAGGACCCACGCCATGGCCAAACGTTCCACCCAAAACAAAAGCATGCAAAGACAATTTTAACTAAAGCAAGATGAAGATAAGAACTTTGCAACTAATGAAAATAACAAGTCAGTTTGTTCTTCTTTTCTGACTTATTTCAGCCTCTGTTGTAGTTGTCTGGTACTGGATAAAAGGAATGGTTATCAGCACTTGTGGCAAGTAGATTTTCTACATTTGAAACAAAAAACAACTTTGTTTTTACTTTTTACTTAGGGTGTGCACTAGTCCAACTTGCTTGAATTTGATTATGTTTAAATTTATTTATTACAATTTTTATTAAATTTGAGTCGAGTTTGAATTTTAAATTTATGTCCAAAAAAATACAACTTGTAAAAAATAATTTTATAACTTCAATGAAGCATTTAAAAATAATAATAATAAAAAAAGTTTATTAAACTTATGAGTAATTTAGAGAAAACCCGATTTGCTATTATTTTGATAAAAAAAAACAAATTAAAAAGCCTACTCGTTGATGGTTCTAAAAATTATGAGCACCAATTTCAGTTTTACTCTAAAATACAGTATTTTAAATATATATATAATTTAGGAAAAAAATAATTTTATCTAGTACTAATGGGAGAATCGAAAAAATCTTATGTGATTATAATTTTACACGGTTCTCCCATGGATGAAATTGTTGGATCGGAGAAAGACTAAGGGGAGAGTGAACAACCTATTGTTCACTTTCATATTCAATTTTACAAAACACATTGGTGCAAAGGAAAATACAAATAATACAATTAAGAATGAAACGAGCGATTTAACATAGTTCAAAACTTTGATTTCAACTCGACGGCTCCATATGAATTTTTAGTGGATCACTCCATACAAAGCCATTATTTTTTTCTCCATTTTGATAAGTTACTAGATGGGAAGAAACATTTTCTACTCTTATTACAAGGATAAGAAAATAAGTGCATGAAAAGCTTAATGAGAATAGGAGCACAAGAAAACAAAAATATTGAGTTTAATATTACAAGAATGAGCACTTTTAATTGTCTTCATGTGCCTCCACAAGCCCATATATAGCAACAACCTTTAATTACTTTTCGGCTTTCAAATAGATTTTTCATCTTATAATCAGTTGACAAATGCTTACTTGATCTTGTTAGTTTGTTATGTCTCAATGGCTACTTCAGTCAATTCAATTAGTTGGGCCATCAATTGACTAACTAAACAATAACTTGTGGGTATTTAGCTGTTATAGTTTATTAACCTAAAATCTGTGGCTCTCTTTTAGATTTTCCTTTGTTGATCACTTGATTGACTTAGATATCCAATCGATTGTTCCTCAAATAGAAAGATTATTTCAATTCGACTTTGAGTCAACTATTTAGTTGACTCATGGTGCATTTGATTGATAGGTATAATTGACTCGAACTACTTCTAAAGTTGAATCCCTTCCTAAGTGCAATCTCACATGTACTCTAATGTACAAGTGCATTCAATTCATCCTCACAAGAGTTTATCAATGTACCAAGAGACTCCACATCTCCTAGACTTCATTAGGCTAAGAAGCTTCGCTTCTGGGTCTTCTATGCCTAGAGACAAGGATGGTGCCTAAGTAGCCGTGATGGTGGTGGCCTCCTTCTCAATTTTTTAATGTAAGAGAAGAAAAGGTATAGAAATGGGGGAGGGGGGGGGGGGGGGGGGGGGGGGGGGGGTGATTGAAGAGAAACGACACAACCACCTCTCCTCAACATAAACACACATCCCCTCAATATAAAATTCCTGACTCCATCCCTACTTAGAGACTCTTCACCTCTAGGACTTTATTGTCTTGTCTAACAAGTAGTCCTCTTTGACCTAATAGGAATTTAATCCATCAAGTATCCAATCCTCAACCTGCTTAAACTTCCTCATGTTAAATATTCAGTGTTCATTGAGTTACTTGGACTTTCAGTTGCCAACTATCCTATCCTCATGGACCTATTTAGACTTTCATTATTACACCTTTCAATACATATGACATTACAATATCTCCCTAACTGAAATATTCCTCATATATTAAAGCCACATATTTATAGGAATGATTGCATCAATAATTATATATAAATTTTTATCTTCAAAATCTTTCAAAATAATAAATTTTTTAAAAATTATCAAAAATATCTAAATTTTTTTCATATTATTTTAAAATTTTAACATATAACAATATAATGTACCAATGTGAATAAATCATCACTTATGTAGTATTCATATAACCCAAATACCTTCCACGAATTTTACAATCCAATCAATTTAAATTATACACTTTAAGGGATGAAATTATAAAATTGCTAGAATACATTCCAATTGAAGTTATTGAAGGGTAAGATGTGGATATAAAGTTTAAAAGGGTGTTTTAAATAATTTTCATAATTAATCAAGTTGCCTTAGAATGGAGAGTGACCATGGAACAAACACATGTCATGTTGCATTCATGGGAGAATTTGAAGCACTTATTAAGGATGATATTGTTGGATTGTGAAGGCTCACCTAGACGAGGTGTTGATAGATAGTGATAAACTTTTAGACTTTAGGATTGATGGGGTTCACTAAGACTTCTAGTTAAAGGTGGAGGGTATAATCAAATAATTAGTTACTAAGGAGGGGGGTGTCTATTCATGTCAAGAGTGTTAACACACACGCACGCGCGCACTCATACAAACAAATAAAAGAAAACAAGCTAACAAGATCTTTAATGTGGTTCATGGACCACACTCTTATCTTAATCCATGACCTATACCTATAATGCTTTTGAAGAATCACCCGACAAATATTCCACTAGAATCCCTCCTTCACAAGACCCATAATCCCAATCTTTAGATGCTTACAATAAAATCTCTTCTCTTCAATACAATCAAATATAAAACAAAGAATGAGAAAATTACTAAAATTTTGAGTTAAGTTTTCAACCTTATCTAAGCCCTTAGAGACCTTTCAACAATGTAGGAACTTGTTCAAAGGAGCTTCAAGAATATGTTTGTAGAGCCTTACAAGTTTAAAGCTCCCCAAAGGCCTAAATAGAAAGGTCTCTAATAGACCTATTTTTCCTCCTCCAATCGATTGGAAATATGCTATTGTTGACTACTCAAGCACAAGTGAACAACTATATAGCAAGACAACTAGATGTTCTCTTTCGTTGACTCCTCAACTTTCAACCAACTATTGCTTGAACAAAAATATTTTATTCGTTAAACTTAAGAGCCAATTATCATAATATTAAGCTTTTAGCTCCCTAACATCTCATGTCTAGATTTTTGGAGCTAATTATGAACTTTTCTAAGGTTGTTCTTCATGTTGTCAAACTTTAAATTAAACTCAAAACTTGATTTTCTAACTTAACATTTTTAACCCTAGTGTTTGTAGATTTACCTTAACATGTGATATGAGTTAAACTCAGTCTTAATTTTTCTAAGTTCGCGTTCTAAAGCCTTAGTCTTCCTCTTAAATTATTCTAATTGCAGGCTAAGAACAAACATTAAGTTATGCACATAAGTGTTAGAACAAAAAATTATTAATTAATCCTCATACAAATTCACTACAAGAAAAAAGAACTTCATAGATGAATTTTAAGAAAAAATAAAATATATTTTAGATTTATATAAATTAGAGATGAATTTACTATGGAGATAAAAAATTTTAGTCTTTAAAATCCTATTTTCTTATAGTGATTATTCTACAAAGAGAGTAAAAATATGAAAAAAAAAATTTTAAAAAATCTAAATTAGATAATATTGAGGGGCAACCTATACTTTTATATAATTTGGCTGAAAGAGGGTAACAATGTAATTTTAATAAATTTTAAGGTTAGATATATGTAATTTTCTATCGAATAAAAATGAAAAACAATTGACATGCATACTTGTAATTTTGTAAGAGTTTAAGTGAAAATTAAAGATACTCTGAATCAAAAATATCTTGTGGTAACTTATAATTTTACATAGTTAATTATCCAAAGAGCTTAAAATATAAATTTAAACTTAAGTATATAAATATTGCCAACATCCACGTGTACCAAGATATAAATGTAAATTCAATAAAATATAAAAGTAAATCTGTAATTTTATGAATCTGCACGTGTCATGTCGACGACAGATGCATTGAACAAGTCGAGTTCAGAGAATTGAGCAAGTTAACAACTTTGGTGTTTGTGCCTGCCAACTTACCACAAAAGTTTGCTTTGAAAACATAGGAATCTTAATAAAGCCCCGTTAATTTAGATTTAATTAGTATCCCACCAAATAATTTAAATAAATTAAATTAAATTAAAATTTTATTAATTTATTTTAAAATAAATTCAGATGAATTGACTCGTCTAACTCCGCTATCCGTATGAATCGATTCGTGACGGATTTGAATTGATTAGTAGATTAAGAAAATTTATTTTTTTTCTTTAAAATTAAAATAAATTTTTTTTAATGAATTAATGAGGTTGATACTTCTAAATCACAATTTAAATTTAAAAATTTTAACTTAATTGATTTAAATTGAAATTGAAATTTAAAATTTTTAATTTTTTTTAATTATTTAAGATATCCGTGGTCAACCTATTTAATCCATAATTTGTTTTGGATTGGGTTATATTGAAAATTTTTTAATCCATTAAATTGATGGATCGATCTACTATGTTATATGAAACCCTAAACTCTAAATCATAGGAACGTAGCCAGTGAGATGCATTGCATGCACATAATCTATATCTTGCTTGGAAAATCTACTAGCAAACCGAAGATCGCGTCTGTATCTTCCACATTATTGACTAAATCCACTCTGAATCTGACGGGACTTGAAGCTTTCACCAAGCTAAAAGAGGAAAGTTTATCAAAAACCGCCTTTGGTTCATAAATCTTTCAAATAAAAATTCTATCCATGGGCATCAATTTAAGTAATTTTACCCTTGAAATATAACTAAGTTGGTTACAATGAAACAAAATTATAGAAGAAAAAGAAGAATCTCAACAAAGTTTAAACAATATCGTGACCAACTATAACTTTCTGATTTACTTCCTCATAGATGATCATGGAATCGACCGTGTGCAACCATAGGAGTGATAGATTCCAAGAACAGTTTAAGCAATTTTATTTTCACACTATAATACAATGATATATATAAGTTATATTTTAAATTTATCTGATAAATCAATTTTAAAAACTATTTATCTTTAAAATTAATTAAATGAAATTAAATTATTAAAAAAATATAGATTTGGCCGCATTGAACGCATTCCTGAACTCGGAAGTCGCGGGCAATTAATTCCTTCCGGGATTTGGTCAAAGAACAAGCCCAGAGAAGCATGGCTGCCCGTGGCCGCCACAGGAAGAAGGGACCATGGTCAACGGGAATTGATGGCTAAATACGACCGAAGCCACAAAAGAGGGAGGATCTTGGACGGATAGATTTGACTGCGGGCGGCGTCGTGTCGGCTGGGCAGTAAGATCTAGGGTTGACTAACCGATTCAGTTCCGAACTTTGAGATTAGGAAAGGAGGAGGAGGGTAGAAGCAAATTTGGCAGCTTGCGATCCAAGTCGAGGGGTGACGGCTCTGCTTTCTCTATCCCTCATACCTTGCTTACCGCCCTCTTAATGAGATGCCCCATTCATCTCGCCTTCTTTCCTTTTTTGTTCCCCTTCCCCCTTGCCGTGCTATAAGATGCTATTCTGCCCTCCCTCTGCTTCCTCCACATCTCGTCTCCTCCTCTTTCTCTTCTCGTCACAAGGTCTTCTTGTCTTGCTACCCTTCTCCTTCTCTCTTTTGTTTAGTTATCCAAAGTCTAAGGCACCGCACTTTTTTGTTTTTGCAGAGGGAGGAGGATAGGAGATGGCCGGCTGCAATCAAGGAAGTATAGCTCCTCAAGGTGAAGAGGTAAGGGTTTAAATCTTTTTCCCCTTCTTTGGTTCTTGGTGATGTGGTGATTTTGGGATTGCTAACCTTTGGTTTCTGTCGATCGATTTTGGATCAATATTTTTGTTTGTTTGAAATCTACAAACGGAGTGTTGATGTGATTAAGGTATATACACTCGATTTACCCTAAACAAGGTTTGATGGTATTATAATAGCATCCTCTGCCTCTGTAAAACCAAAGAACTTTATTTGAAGACTACTAGACATTTTTCTTTTAAACTAAAGCTTTCGATGTGTAAATTTGTCGCTAATCTTTGCTCTTCTTTCTCCTACTTTATTTCAGATACGCTCAGGGAAAAATTATGGAGGAATTGCACCCAAGAAACCACTAATCTCGAAGGTAAGTTGTTTAACTTCTAAGTTCATCCAATACTTATAGTGGTAGTGCTAGAATTGACATAAAAATTGAAGGGAATCTTATTGAAGAAAATTCCAACAAAATGATACAAGAAAATAATGGAAATTTGACCTAGAGAGACCAAAAGGTGATCTAAATGCATTTGTTTTATTAAATTTTGGTTGGTTGCAGGATCATGAAAGAGCTTACTTTGATTCTGCTGATTGGGTCCTTGGCAAGGTATTGACCTCCAAACCATGCTTAAAATTAGATTCTAAAAGAATATGGCTAGAGAAATGGATTCATCAATACTTTTTTTCGCCGAAACAAGAAAATTCTAAAGGCATTAACTGACAATCTATTTGTATTCACATGCTTTCATATTTGTATTTGCTATAGGAATGGATATTTAACTTGTCACCAGCTGAATCTGTCTTAAGTGAGTACCATAGCAGGTGTATTTTTTGAATTCTAAAGTGCATTTAGCATTGTGAAAAAGAGGGGGCTGAGTCTAAATTTGCTTTGCGAAATGCACTTCCTCTTTTGATTCAATAAGGTTAGATTTGTCGCCTTTGGAGATTTTGCGAAATGCATTGACTGCAATTTATCCCTTTCCGCAGCAAGCGACAAGTCCAAAGTCAGCAACTGCCACTGAATCTCTGAAGCCCAAGTTGAAGGTACAGTACAATTCATCTCATGCTCGCAACAAAGAATCACCACATAAGGATCTCAACGTTCTTATTCTTTCATTTCTCGGTTTGATTTCTTTATAACTCGCTGCAGCGCACTCCTCCTCATCATCTACCACCTCGAAGGCCGACATGCACAATCGGTGCGGAGGATGCAGTAAGCTTCCTTTCCTAATTTGGCCCTTAATGCTGATCAAAGCCATGAACTTGATTGAATTTTCAGTCGAAATTAAGGATTTGTAATTCTATCCCTTGCAGAACTAAGTGCTAATGGGATTGAAGGAAGCCCATGACATGCTGGTTGAAACTTGAAACTCCTCTTCCACCAAAGACAAACAAAATATAATTATTTTTTTTTACCAAAAATGAAAAATAAAGATATTCAAACAGATGGAACTGGTCAGAAATGTTCTGCACATGTTTGATCATATGAATCAAGGACTTGTTTGTTTCATGAATGATTGCACTTCCCTGTTAATGATAAGGGTCTGACTTGAGTGGGTGATAGATTGATTTGGTACCTTTTGCATTTGGTTTAATGAGGTGGTTATTTGGCCATTAACTTAAGTGGGTTATAATTACAAGCACCAAAGTGTAGTGATTATCTTGTTTTGTGCTTTCTTGCCGAATGACTTAAGCGAGTTGGATTATCTTATTGTCTGCAGTATGATTGTATAATTAAGTGTTATCTTGCCTCCATCAATAGTTTAAGGTTATATTTACTTGAGTGGAAAGGAATAATTATTCTTAGGCAATGGTTTATTTAAACATTAAGTTTAATTTGAGCTTCTGTACATTTTTAGTTAGTTATTCATTAATCATTTTTAAAATTAATTAAGGGATGTTTTTCTTAGTTTGTGCTAGTTAATTACTTGTAAGTTTTAAATTTATTTCACAAATCATATTAGTTTGGTTTAATTTAATTTAATTTAATTTTTGGTTTGTTTTTTTATTATATATATTTCAGTTCGAGTGTAATTAACTATTTTTAGATGTTTAGATTATGTTTGATTATATTTAATAGGTTTGTGTTTTTTTTATAATTTAATCTTTATCATGAATTGATTTCCAGATCACAGCGTTCAATAAATAAGGAGAGTATATAAAGATAAAATAGTATAATGACATCGATAAAAGGAATTTTTCATATATTTTTTTCAAGTAAACAACATTAAAGGAGATAGTTTTCATTATAAAAGTGGTTTTTTTTTGTAATTTTTTTTTTTTTACTTAGTCCATGCCTTTCAACTCAATACACCTCCTTTCCTAGATCCATCCTCCTTTTGCCTTGACCCTCCAACGCTTGTTAATGTCTCTAATTTGATCATCTTTGTCTTGAGCCATGACTTAGTTAATGGCAGCAAGCACCATACCATATTGTAGTCCATCAAAATAATGAATAAAAAATGGCATAATGTTTTCTATTTTTTTAGAAAAGATAATTAAAAAATATATTTAATTTATTAATATGAAAAATTATAAATAAAATAGTTTTTTTAATAAAAAGATAAATACGCCACATAAACCGTATTCCCTGTCTTTTGAAATCGATATCGTGTGTTATGCTCGATGACATGTACTCATGGACAAGGAGCAACTCCTTGTCTTCCCAGTAGTATCCCAAGAGATTGACAAGGTTTGGATGCGAAAGGCTCCCTAGGAAGTTCACTTCTGACTGCAAATACATTTAGCAATAATTCATTAACAAGAACTCCCAAGACAATTAAACCAAATGACATAATTTAATTTGGAAGCTACAATATCCAACAAAAAAGTATACTTGTTTGAAACAATCTACAAATTGGGCATTACTTTCATTCAAATTTCCATTACAAATTGCAATAAAAGTTGAAGTTTCAATAATTCACGAGGAGTTATATATCACAAATATAAAGAAGCAAAAGAAGGAATAGCAGATATTGAACAAGGGGAGAAAGAGAGAGTATCTCAGACTTGCCACTCCTCCAGCCCCTACACCTACATGCTCTCAGGGTTGAGCTTCTTCACGGCCACCATCGTGCCCACGCCGCTCTTTGAAGGATTGAGAGTCTTCTCCTCCACCCAGCCCGTGTACACCTTCCCGAATCCACCCTCTCCGAGAACGAACTCGGGCTTGAAGTTCCTAGTGGAGCTTCGAAGCTAGACGAAGGTATAGACGCGAAGGTTAGACACCTCCAGGATCCTCCCCTCTTGGAACACCTCCTCGACGTTGACGCCATTGCCAACAGACTGCCCCAAGGTCGTGCTATTGTTGAGGCTCGACAGTTTCCCAATGGTCTTTACAATATTTGGTGCTTCAATTCAAGATGGCGACAAATCAAGCAACAGACCAATTACGAAGAAAGGGAGATGGAAACGTTCGATAAGAAAGGGGATCAAAATAGACAGCATTAATTCTCACCTTTGTTGGTCTTACAGCACTCCTCTCGCCATATTTTTACATTTTCATCACATTTTCATATTTTCTATTTGTTAATTGCAATTCTCATTCTCCATAGAAAATAATAAAATATTATTTTTTATTTTCTTAAAAAATGACTTCTTATTTTTTAGAAAATAAAATTGGAAAATATAAAATAAACAACAAATTTTAAAAAATAACAAAATAAAAACAGAAAAATAGAATACCTCCCTCCTCCCACACAATCATATCCATACCACTTGAAAATCTAGTAGAACTAGTCATTGCAAAATCGTCAATCTTCTTTGGCTTCAAAATTAACAAAATGAACAAAGACGATTCTAAAATTTAAACACTATTAGTTCTTTCGCCAAACGGAACAATTGGTTTCTGTGGATTACAGAGCAGCTGCCTTTTGGTCATTCTACTTATATAAACAAACAGTTAATACAGTCAATGCATAAAGATCGTTCTACATCCAATAAGTCTCCACCAGCAATCCCACCGACGAGGGTGGAATTGCAAAGACCAAGAACGAGTAGCAAAAAAACACTAGTATCCAATGTAACATTATAGAAGCAGTACTAGCTATAAGTGTAGGAGAATCACTTACTTCTAGAGGAAAGTTTCTTTCTTTTCTGCGTAGCTTTTTTATTCTTAAGGCTGACCTTATTGGACCAGCTGCCGCATTTGGAGCAGAACCAGTCATCCTGAGGAACAGATTCAAGTGGGGGATCACAACAGTCAATATGGGTACCAATCCCGCATCCAACGGTGCCAGCTTCATCGCCACAAATTAGCATAACCTCACCCCTATCGGACAAACCACAAACAGCACATCTGAGATCATCAATTCTTTCTACTGAAGATGATATAAAATCTTCACTGATCTCTTCGGAACGGCTCAACAAATTTGCAAGCGACTTCTCAGCCCATACATGTGTTTTATAGAGCACATGCCTGTCGAGTGAATACCCCGGCTTACAAATGTATTCTACCAAGTAATCAGCCGCTACACATGGGATCTCGTGCCTCAAGCACTCCTGCACCCACAAGTCGACTCGTGGCATACTTGGGCTGACAATGGCAAAGTCGACGCCAGAATTAAGGAAACGAGTATATGGTGGAGAGGTTGCTAGAAGGGTGCCGTCTCCAGCTTTTATCACGCGCTTCAGTGTATCCTGATTCAGTAGAGTAAAAAAAACACAAATGAATAATTTTGCTCATATGTTAATGTTAAGACAGTATCGCACAATAATCCAGCTGAAAATTTGGGATGAAAAAACCAAAAAGTGATTGTCTATTTTAACAAAAAAATGAAACTTAAATATAATTATATAACAACTAGAAGTAGATAAAATTTCCTACCAGGCTCGGTGCAATACATTCTCCATATATTAAAATTCGCATCCCATAGAGGGCACCGTGCCCTGTACGTTCCTTTAAGAGTCGCCATTTCCTCGGTGCTTCTAAGCTGATTGCACCATCTTCTGTAAGACCTTTCTTGTAGTACTCAAAGGGTTCTTCATCCAAGAATTTTCCAGCCTCAGCACTAGCAGTCAAATAATCTGCCTTCAGAATCCACCTGAGTTTAAGAAATCAAGAGGGAAAAGATTGAGAGTTAACTATCAAGTGGAATGTGTGAAACATTTACTTTATTACACAAACGAAAAACACAGCCAAGTAAATCATTGGTTAAAGCCAAAATGCTATACAGTTATCCAGAAAAAAAAATAAGTATGATAAACAGTTTGATCTTCGGAGTCATCTAAACATAATGAATGGCTATCAATTGGATAGCAGAATCTAAATCACCGAGCCACGAAGCACACATGAGTTGCATACATACCTTCCAGCAGAAGCTGCTGCAAAGAACTTTTCTGTCCTGCGTAATGGATCTGGAGTTACGAAGTGTGTAGCTTGATAAGACCAATGATGAGAATCCCTGCAAATCCTCCCCCTAAGTCTTTTTATCATTACCCGAAATTCTCTTCTCTGAACACGATGACCACTTAAAATGAACCATGCAGGATCCAAGTTAATCTTTGTAATGCTGGGTGTTTCCATCTTGTAGCTCTTGTCTGGAGTCTTAACTATTTCTTGGTCATGTTCATTAACTGGCTTACTGCTATGAAAATTAGAAGAATTAGAACTGAAGGTACCAACTTCGTCAGGCATGTTCTCCTTTTCCGCATCAACAATTGTTTGCTTTGAATGCATGGTTACATCCTTTTTGATACTTGAGGGTGTAGGAAAACCTGTGGCTTCTGTTCTTTCCTTTATAACCTCATTATCATAGGGTGGTTCAACAACCCAGCTCTTCAAGTTTCTGCTAATGTGGCTATCATTTGGTGCCTTAGCCGTGTCATTTTTATCAGGCACAACTTTGGTATTCGTGACAACTTTATCAGAATCCAGAACATTATTCTCCTTCCTGCTGTTCATTTCATTAAGCTTATATCTGCTACTGACACTCCTCTTAGCAACAACCTTTCTTCTGTGGGAACCAGATGGAACTTTGGCATTGTTTCCCTCAGGTCCATCAGCATTTACAGTACTTGAGGGAATTTCATTTACCAAAGATCTGTCATCAGGAGATGGGGAAGCCTGGTTTTCCTCAGACCCATCAGCATGTGCATTATTCTTCCCCACTAGATTTTGAATACCAATATTAGCAGCTGCATCGTTTGAAGTTGTGGTGACAAGTTCAGGTTCTCCTGTACCACCCAGATATGCTTCAGGACATTCCTCGTTGCAAAATGTTTCATCAGAATGCTTACAGGCGACCACTGAACCAAACTGGTTCCCTATGTAATTCATTAGCTCTTGTTTGTTCTCCACTTGCATTGGCCCATCATTTGAAGACAAATCTAGAAGTGCCATTCTAGCTGACGAAGAGACAGATATATCAGTAATAGGTGTGGTTTTGGACAATTCTTCTGTTCTGTATGCCTGGTCAGATAAGGCCTGCTTTGGGTTAGAAACACCATGGTTATTTATATTTGAAACTGAATGCACAGTGCTTGAATTTTTATCTATTACAAGTTTCCCACGTGATAGTAACTTGAACTTTGAGGTTGGAGCTTTTTCAATAGATCCATTTGAATCCATAATACCTTCCAGAGTGTGGTTTGTATCCAAAGGCAGATGATCCTTCTCTGCCAGAGGTGTAACAGGTGTTTCTATAGCTGTCAATTTAGTGTTTGGAAATGGATTACAGGAGGAAGAATGTATGGGGAAGCTATGACATTCTGACATGGGAGACTTTGAAACTGAATGCACAGTGCTTGAATTTTTAGCTATTACAAATTTCCCAGGTGATAGTGACTTTTTCTGACAGTATAGTGACTTGAACTTTGAGGCTGGAGCTTTTTTAATCGATCCATTTGAATCCATAGTACCTTCCAGAGTGTGGTTTGTATCCAAAGTCAGATGATCCTTCTCTGCCGGAGCTGTAACAAGTGTTTCTATAGCTGTCAATTTAGTGTTTGGAGATGGATCACAGGAGGAAGAATGTATGGGGAAGCTATGACATTCTGATTTGGGAGACTTTGAGCCCCCTCTTGGCAAAGACATTGATTTCCTTTTTAGAGGCAAAGCACTAGCAATATTATTTGCTGTAACTTGAGTGGTTAAACCTTGAAGACTGGTTGGTTCATCACTTGCACTATTCCGCTCTGATGGCATTATATCAGAATCACCATTCAAAATCTTTTCCAAAGACAAATTTCTTGAGGGTGTAGAGATATTCACAGGCGATTTTACAGGAGAAGTGGGATTTTCAGAAGGCTTCTTTGAAAGATTGAGGGCGCTTGATTTCATATCTGCTGCACTTGATGTTGAAACTGTTTCAGTGGGCAATGAACCAACCTCCTTAAAATCAGAAACAGTTTGGTCAAATAGTTCAATGTCAATCATAGAATCTTTTCTAACACGAGATCTCCTAGTTTGAGAAACCTCTCCTGCATTCTGATGAATTTTTTTGCAATCACTGTTACAACCTGACATAGATTTTCGAGAATTGTTGTTCTTGAATGATGTCATGATTGATGCACTATTCGTGACAGGATTTCCGGCAAAAGCCGAATTGACAGTTGCAGCATTACCATTTGGAATCTGTCCCGTAAACTGACTGGACAAATCAGAACCTCCAGTAGGCATTGTACCTCCAAAATTAGAATATTTTACATTATTTTGCCCCAATGAATTCTTGCTAACACCAGTCTCTTCATCTGAATCCTTTGCCTCAGATTCCAAAATCTCTAATTCCCAACCACTGTTTGAGATACAAAGTTAAAATAATCTTTCTCAATGACATAGAACTTTTCAAAACAAAGTAAAATAAAATGGCATCGATCAGGACTAAGAAGCAAAAATAAATGTTGAAACTTAAAAATATAGTTTTGAAGAGTCAGAAGATACCTACAAATATAATCAATTCAAAATGTTCCCTTTTGGCACAATCTAGGAGGGCTGTTTTGGGGTTAAGACCTAGCTAAAAGCTTTTGAGCAATTAATTTTGAGCATAATTCAGAATAACTTGAATCAAAAAATTAAATAAACTTGCATAAATAGTTCATGGTATCAACTGATATAAATTGATCTTGTTTTAATTCCCTGCATTATGGCTAGAAGTTGTTCAGGAATGAACCAATTGACATGAATGATCCCAAGTGATTAAAAAATGATAACTTTAGACAGCTCATTGTTCAAACTAAAACCACATAAATAAGTGGGACGAAACAAGGAAAATAAATGTACATAGAAGGGGAAACTAATAGCCAAAAGGCAAAAGTTGAAAGAAATCACAGGCAAACCAACATATCAATATGAAAAAAAATGAGAATATTCTGCTTCTATTGTAATTGTTATTCATTCTAGTCATTACATAGATCATCTGAGCCAACTATTATGATGTTTGGTTCTCATTGATATGCAAGAAAATAATTAGAAAGAGAGATGAGGATGCTCTTGAGAGGATTAAACATCCTAACGAATCATCAGGGATTAAGAATACTACATATGAATACATTATGGAGTAGGTTTGTAGTTTTCAGATAGCAACATAAGCTTAAGCAAATCTGTCTAAAACAACTAGAATTATTCAAACACATACCAATACAATAAACAAACATTGGGGGAAAAAATTAGAAGGATTGGCCTGACCTCTTTGTATAACTATCAATTGGCAAAATTTCCCATGATCTTAAGCTGGAACAGAATGCATAAAATAACAGTCAGCTTTTGTTTTCCTTTTCCTGTGGCTAGTAGTTAATATGGTAAACCACAATTCCATGGAAACAAAGGAAAAATTAGTCAACTTTACCAATCCTCTAGCCATTGATGATTGACGAGTTTGATCTTCACTTTCTTAGCAAGCTCATATTTTTCACCTAAAAGCCATTAAAGCAAATAAATCATATATTTGGATAAAGCATCATAATTAAACAAAAGGAAATATTTCTTTTTAATCTAAAAACACAAAATAAAATATCTAAATTTGCTGCAGATTAAGGTTTGACATCGGGTACAATTATCCTAATTTAGCTGATCGACTGCAAATATTGAAAATCAATCATCTAAAACATATTGATTCGAAAGAATGACAAAAGATAAGAAAATAAACAGTACTACCGAAGAATATTATTAAACCAAAATTTCTTTTTCTTAAATATCAACTAACAAAATACTTATATAAACCTAAAACCCTAACTTGTAAAGAAAGGAAAGAAATCTTAATAGGACAAAAAATCTTAACAGACTCAAAATCCTAAAAATCCTAAACGGACTTAAAATCCTCAAATATAAAAAATAAAAATTTCAAAACTACTCTAAATGTCAAAACCCCTAAAAATTACTAAAAATAAAAATGATCAAAAATAATAATAAAAATCTTCGGACCCTCCTACATCAAGGTTGCATTTAGGTCATGAAAATTTCCCAATTATTTGTTTTTGTTCTCAATATCTAGAAAATAGTTTTCTCAAAAATGACAAAAACTGTTCTCAAGAAATTGGAATGGGAAATGAAAATTATGAGAATTTTCTCTACAATTTCATATTCATTTTTTTTCACCTACCTTTCTAAGATTATATTTCTTGACAATGTCAAGCGCTATGAAAAATTATTATTCTTCAATAATGACAAATTTTATGTCCAGTAATTGTTATCCAATACTGACTTAGATTTTAAATTATCTACTATCAACGTTTTGTACATGTTGTCTATTGTGCATTTCATTATTGTCTTCAATTAAAAAATTACAGGGATAATCTATTTCAGCAGTATGGCAACAACAAGGTGATTATTGGCAAGGACAACAACATACACGACTCACCATATCTTGAAATCAATGTGTTGTTCTAGCATTCACAAATGAATAAATGTAAGAGACAACATTGCATTCAGTTTATAGCAACATGGAAATTGAAGCATATACTAATTTCTATCTTCTAGTTTCCAATCTTTCAACAGCAATTCCAATTGTACTATTATAATATGTATAATTATTTTAGTTAATTTTCTCTTGGTAATTTTTATTCTCTTCAAATAAGTGTCATCCACTCTATGCATATAGAAAATTGAATAAAATTATAATAAATACAAAATACACATTTAATAATTTAGTCAAAGTTAAAAAATTAATTTGAAATCATAGGAAAAATTCAATGAAATAATCATAATTTTCATTTTTTGTTTCACTTTCTAAAAAACATTTTGCCTTTTTGGAAAACTAATTTTCCAAAATTGAGAACAGAAAACAAAAAATTTAGCAATTAACAAACCAAACGCAACCTAATGTTTCATGTGGTGTTCATTTGTATATACAATCATGTATTGAGGAATTTGGCACATTTAAGATACAGCCCAATCAACAATATCCTTTCTGGATAGATCATTAAATATACAATATATCAGCATGCAAAATCAAGAAAGACACCCATTTGTAACATACAACTCTGATCAATCAAGGATTATAAGTGATTATGGTCACAAAATAACAAATAAATGCAACTATATGCAAATGTAACACAAAATCATTAAGAATTTTGTATGTAGAATGCTTAAGACAAGTGATACTAACCTTCAAATTTATAGCAAATAAGATGTGTAACTTGATTTGCTATTAGCGACTTGGAGAATTTTGCCCCCATTAAAGATGCCATTTTCTACAATATAGAGGGAAACAGGAGGAATCATGTTGATCAGTAATATCTACCAATAAATAGATGTCATGGTGTGAGGAAAAGACTTAACAATATTAAATCCTTTCCCATGAATAACTGTGATGCAGCACAAGAGGAAAACGTGATTGTTCGAGGGTACATGGAGTAGGAATCTAAAACTAGGTGGCAAAGTGTAGAAGGTAGTAGAAACTTAGGCATCACATCTAAGAAATCCTTCGTATCATACCATAGGGAGATTGCATCACACAATTTGGAAAATTTCTTTAAAACTCACTTTCTATTGTCTATTCCAGCAGTACATCAAAACAAATGTATAGGTTGATGGGCTTTTAACATAGAAAACATAAAGGACTCATAAATTTACTTTGATTGAACTCTTGACTAAATTAAAAACTCTTTTAATTGAAGCTTCAATTTTCCAAACTTTGGTTGTCAAACATTGGAATTGTTGGAATTACAGTTGACTCTTCGATTTTCAAACTTTGAAACTTTAGCTTTGCATCATTTTCCAAAATAGACTCATCATTTTCTAAAATATGCCAAATTAAAAACTGAGCTTTAGAATTTTTATTTCTGCTCTTATAGACTATAAGAGGAGACTGCCACTTGTCTTCATCATCCCTCCAAATTGAGACAAACTAGCCCCTAGCAAGTTAAAAGTATGAAATCTTTCATAAGGATCTTGATTCAGTTATTAGAATTCATCATCAATAATCCATGTGTATCAAAAAGGGGTCGTGTCTTCCATTTGACAATATACTTCTGATAACCACATGCCTTTCCATGTGCATTCAAAAAAGGGTCATGTCTTCTATTTGATTATATACTTTTGATAACCACCTTCCTTTTCTAACACAATCTAATAATCGATTACATATTCAATTTCTTTTTTAAATGTTTGAACTAATGGCAAGCGAGCATTAAATTTATTATATGTCATAATATCTTCATGTTTAGAATATAAGGTGAGATCCTTAATGTTGAAGATGTTAATACCCATGTCTACTAGTAAATCAACGGCATACGCATAAGAGTTCTTTTTCTTTAGTGTTTTATAGGGCGTAGCATTCCTTGAACAAAGTTTCCTATAAACCATTTTTGGATATTGTTCTAATTTTATACGAACCATAGCCATGTCACCTTCTTCAAATTGTGCAAAATTTCTTTCCAGATCAGCATGTGTCTTACATTTTTATTGCTCATAGCAATCTTTCGCCTAGCATCATGATGTGCATCTTGAATGTGCTTGCTAAAAGCATCAGCTCTAGCACTTTGTCTCGCCTCCAATGGTAAAGAAACAAAATCAATTGGCCTTTTAGGAAGAATATGTGTAATAATTTCAAATGTACTGTGTCTAGTGGACCTATTCACAGAATTATTATGTGCAAATTCAACCATAGGAAGAGTTTGATCCCATGTGATATAATGCTCTCCAACCAAGCAACAAAGAAAATCATCCAAACTTTAAACTTTTGTTGACAACCTCTATCTATCCATTTTGTTTAAGAGTCCAAAAAGAAAAGTTCAATTTCATATTATCATTTTCAATAAGGTTCACAAAAAATAGCTTGTGAACTTTAGATTTTGGTCAGAAACAAATGGCAAACCATGAAGACAATCAACTTCCTTGAAGAAGCACTTAGCAATATGAACAACATTTACAATTTTTGAAAAGCTATCCACTACCACAAATATTGAGCCATGTCATCTAATGGTTCTAAGTAAATCGAGCATGAAATTTATACTAATATCCTACCATGGTTTGTGTGGCATATACAAACCTATATTTTTCTTTCTTCCTTTAGATAACTGACATTTGTGACATCAAGAAACAATCTTAACCATATCTTTTTTGAGGCTAAGCCAATAAAAAGTGGTCTTCGACTATTGTAATAGTTTTATCCCTTCCAAAATGACACATTACCCCTCCAACATATAACTCCCATATCACTTGCTCACGAAGAGATGCATTTGACAAACAAAGTGCAGTTCCCTTTAAGAGATAATTATTATGCAGTGAAAAATACAAGAATTTCCCTATGTTGTCCCACAAGCAAGCCAACAAATATATTACTAAAATCATTGCCCAAAAGATAGTAGTTCAAATCCCACCACTTATACAGCTATAAAAGAAAAAATATATACCATTCCATTGAGTGCAACAGCTGCCTTGTTTTGAAGGTATATTCTTGGAAGGAGACTCATTTCCCATGTCGATTACTTTAAGAATTGATGTATTAAAAAGTTCAGTGATCAGCATATAGAACTCACCAATAGGTCAAAGATTGAACTACTACATAAATTCTTTGTTATTTGTGGAATACCATTGTTTTGTCTCATTCAGCTTTTCGCTAAAAAAAGCAATAGGATGTCCTTCTTGACTTAATACAATCTCCAATTCCAACATTAGATACATCACATGCCACTTCAAAAACCTTGATAAATCTACTTGTCGAAGAAATGATGCTTCAACAAATCATTTCCTTACTTCTTAAAAAGCTTGTGAAGCTGTGTTGGTTCAAGCACAACAATCTTTCTTCATACAATTAGTTATTTCTTCATACTATCAGTTATAAGGGGCATATAGTGCTAATTTTTTTGATAAATCACCAGTAAAATGTTGTTAGGCCATGAAAGCTTCTAACTTCTTGCAATGTCCTAAGCATCGATCATCCTTGGATAGCTTTTACCTTGTCTATGTATGCCTCTAATTCTTTGGACGACTACAAAACTCAAGAATACCACAAATGAAGTCATGAAAGAGCATTTCTTTTAATTTATATAGAGCTTCTTTCTGAAAAGAGTTTCTCATAACTTGTTGTAAATAAATAAGATGACATTTTCTACTCTTGCTATAAATTAAGATATCATCAAAATAAACAACAAGAAATTTTCTAATAAATTGTTATAGTTCTAAATTCATAAAACTTATAAATGTACTAGGAACATTGGAAAGGGCATAGAAACATCACAAGCCATTCATAAAGGCCGTCTTTAGTTTTAAAAGTTGTCTTCCATTCATCTCCAAGCATTATGCATACTTGATGATACTAAAAATTCTAGCAACATATCCAACATATCATCAAGATAGGGAATTCAAAATCAATATTTGATGGTGATCTTATTGATCATATGACAATACATATGCACCAACTACCATCTTCTTTTGGCATCAACAATGTAGGGACAACACATGGGCTTAGACTTTCACGCATTAAACTCTTGGATAGCAGTTCTTACACTTGGATTCATTCGATAGGTTGGTAGATTGTAAAATTGTGAACCTAGTATAAATTTAGTAGTATGTTAAATTTTATGCATCAATGGAAGGTTAATAGATTATTCTTCTGGAGCGACATTAGAAAAATTCAATGACATAGTGATTTATGGGAGAACTAAGGAAACTTTGGTAGTAGTTACTTCCTTGGCTTCTTTGATTATAAGAGCATATATTTAGGAAGGAACTATTTTTTCACTCTCATTGGAAAATTTTCTTAGTCAAAATGTGAAAGAGAATTTGTATTGCTAGCAACAATGTTTCCCTTCTTTTACTTGTATTTATTCATTTTAGCAGACCACATTGGCTTCCATAACACTTTCTTATTAATGAACATGCAAGTATATGTATTCTTCTTGCCACAATGAAGCACATCTCGATCATACAACCAAGATGTTGCAAGAAATATGAGCTACTTTCATAGGGATAATGTCACACCAAATAGTCATCATAATTTTCACAAGAGAAACAAGACAACATTGTGTTACCAAGATAGAGGTATTATCTATCCATCCAGCCTTGTAAGGTTGTTGATGTGGTTGCTTAGGAAGCTTGAAGCACTCCACCATAAATGTTGAAACAATGTTCATGCAACTCCCTCCATTAATGAAAACTTGTGTGCTTGATTCCCACAACAAATCAACATCTTAAAAATAGATGTTCACATTCAATCTTCAAAATGACTTTAGAGTAGTAAGAATACACCTAGGGCATGTTTGGTAAGGGGTAATCAAGCTTGTAATGTAATGAGGATTACATTACAAGATAATTTATTTTGTTTAGTAATATTTTAAAGATGTAATGTAATGTAATCATATTACAAAAAAAAAACCCTCCTTTGTAATCTCAATTACAAAGGAAATAATAGGTAATCTGATTACATTACAACTTCTATTTTTATCCTACCAAATCTACCCTTCTGCTCCTCACCGCCTCATTCCGCACGATTTCTCTCCAAGCATCCCACACGCCGCGACGCCGGGACACAAATCGCGCGACCTATCTCAGATTTCGCCGGAATGCCATGACACAACCCTCCTCTTCACCTCTCGCGCGACGGCACAACCCTTCTCTTCACCGCTCACACGACCTGTCTTAGATTTCGGCGACTGCGGCACAACCCTAAAACCCTAATAAAAGGTCAGGGCTCCGGACTCCGCCGGCAGTCACAAGATCCCTTCGAGGTAATCCTCTCCTTTCGCCATTGCCGCCTCCATCGCCGTCTACTGGGATTTTCTCGACGCCGGCGCACGATGTAGTCTTCGACTTTTCTTCCTTCTGTACATGCTCTGCGACTTTCTCATTTTGATTTCATTAAGCAAGATGTCTCTTTAAATCAGTTGGTCAGAAATCATATACTAGGTTCATAAATTATAGCAATTGGTTGCGTCTTTGTTACAGTAGGGCTGACGTGATCTATTGTTCTGATCAAGGTAATGTGCTTGTGAAGAAAAAGTATAATATTTGATTTTATAAGTAAAATATTTGAATAAAAAATATTAAATAAAAATACTGATAAAAAATATCAGTATGAGATTTGAACAATTAAATAAATATAATTTTTTTAATAATTTTTGAATATCAAACTATCTAAATATTGAATAATTTTAATAATAAAATTATTGGTATTATTGATATTTTATAATAATAAAAATTATATTCCTTACTGAAAATAATGGAAGGGTATTATTGGTATTGTATAATAATAAAAATTATGTTCCTTACTGAAAATAATGGACACCAAACACTGTAATGTAATCATCCTTGTAATCAAAGATTACATGCATTTCTTCAACCAAACATAGTAATGTAATCTTGATTACATTACATTACATTACAAACTTGATTACATTACGTCCTACCAAACGTAGCCCTAATGACAATTATCAAAGAAATGTCTACATCTTCTTCTAAATCATCTTCATATAAATTCCATAATCAAAAGAATTTTCATTTTCATGTTTTTTTTTGCATCATGTTCATGCTCCACACGTGCATATTCATTTTAACACAATTGTAAGTCATGTGGCTTGGCTATTGACACTTGCAACATTTGTTGCCTTGTTTTTAAATTTAGGTTGTTTTAAAGGTGGTTTATAGTTACTCTACTAAATAAATGAGTTGACAAATTCTTCTCTCGTTTGCTAGTTGATTTCATGGATCCTTTTGTTCATCAATCCAACTGTTGCAAGTATTCCATATCAAATGTGACTTGAAAAGCTTGTTCTAAAATGTAAAGTGATTGTCTTAACAATGCTCTTTTGATTTCAAGCCTCATTCTAGCCTTATACCTTGCCAAAGTTTGTCAGGAATCTTCAACAATTTGTCTTATCTTTCATTTGCATATATTCAACTAGAGACAAGTTGTTCTGCTTTAAACTAATAAATTGATCACATAGATTATCATAATATACTTCCCTCATAATTTAGCCTTCATCTCTTGCCATAAGTGGATTGATGGTTGTCCCATTCTCCTTATGTTTGCTTCAACACCAATCCACCATATTTTTGCTAAACCTAAGAGTTTCATTCAAGCAAACCTTACTCTCTAATCATATGTTATGTCATACCAATCAAAACATTCTTTTATTATTGCAAGCCAATTAGTAAATAAAGTGAGATCCACTTTCCTTTTGAAATTTGATACCTCAATTCAAACATTCTTTGTGATATCACAATAACATCTTGATAATTGTTCTGCATCATAAGAAATCTTCTAAACCACTTAGAAAAAGGTTGTTGTTGTTGAAGTGTTGAAAACCCTTTTTGAATCAAGTTGTTGTTTGCTTGAAATATTTCTCCTTACTCCCTTAAACTTGATCACTTTTAGACAGAGATCAAGGCATCAACACCATTAAGATGAATTTGCAAGCCAATAAGTTGTTCCATCATGCAACTGAGTATCTCATCTTATTGACTATCAATCAACTTTCCTCTAAAACTCCTGAATCTAATAGACATTAGTTTAGCTTTGATATAAGATATGATGCAAGAAGGGGAGCCTTGGCGCAACGGTAAGGTTGCTGCCATGTGACCTAGAGGTCACGGGTTCAAATCCTGGAAACAGCCTCTTGCCAAAGGCAAGGTAAGGCTGCGTACAATGGATCATTTCCCCGGACCCCGCATGGCGGGAGCTTCGTGCACCAGGCATAAGATATGATGCAACACAAGAGGAGAGCTTGATTGTTTGAGAGTATGTGAAGTAGGAATCTAAAATTAAGTGGTAAAGAACTATAGGAAGATAGTAGAAACTTAAGCATCATACTAAAAAAATCCTAGGCATCACATCATAAGGAAATTAGATAACACAATCCAAAAAAAAAAACTCTTAAAAACTCACTTTCTATTTTATATTCCAGCATACAATAAAACATATCTATACTAATAGATACACTCTTTAACATAAAAATTATAAGACTCATAAATATACTTAGCTGAACTCTTAACTAAAATAAAAACTTTTTTAATTTGAAGCTTCAGTTTCCCAAACTTTAACCGTCAAACGTTGAAATTGATGGACTTTATGGCAAACTTTGACTTTCAAATGTTCAAACTATTAGACTTTACAAAATTTATAAAATAGGCTTATCACTTTCCTAAGTATGTCAATTGAAAATTGGTCTTTAGAATCTTCATTTCTGCCCTTATAGACTTTAAAAGGAGCCTACCACTTGTCTCCATCACACTAACTCAAGTATGGCTAACAAAAAAGCTTGAAGCCTACTGTGAGTAATCAAACATCTAAAAATAATTAATTCCTAGATGATGCATGAATAAGTGCACCTTGAGATGTGTTGTATTGAAGAAATAGCAAATAATATACACAATTATATATAAATGTAGTAAATGTATTAAACCTAGACAATTATTAATAGTCCCCATAGGTTATACAAGAAGAAAATGTTAATCTCTTGCAATATTCTAAAAGCCAATCAAATTAATCTTTGCTACTGATGAGATATTAAATCAAGATACCATTTCAGCTTGAGCTAGATGAAAGGAAATGTATTTGTTAGCAGAAAGCTTGAATGAATCAGGTCTCATATCGAATCATTAAGATGTAGAGTATCTGAAGTGTAAGAAAACATATTTATTTAAATTTTTGTACATATATTTTTCAGTGATATTCACTTTGAAAGTCATGTTATTTATGGTACTCAATAATCAGAAGAGCAGTTCAAGGTCATCAATTTAAAACTAAATAAACAAATTTAATATAAAACAATTTTAGAACATTTTAGCTAACAATAAGCATGATGTCTTTCCCATGACAACTACCTGGCAAAAGTGTCATGTTTTTACATCACAACATGAGCCATTATCCATAATGCATCCATAACATTAAAAAAGAGAGAGAGATTTCTTTTAAAGATGCACCAAATGGATGGGAAAGCCAAAACTTTTACCATGATATCTTCTCGTTCTTGTTTTTGATATCCTGTTAAACAAATGTGCAAATATTTACTTCCTGGTATTCCACTCAGATCCTTTACAGGCCTGTATATTATCTGCAGAAAATGCCACAATCTTAACTAAGGACTGCTCAGAAGAATACTCATGATAGAGCATAATGGAAATCAAACAAGTGTTTAATTCTCAAATAACTTATAGCTTTCTCTGTCATTTCGCTTTAAATTTTTTGAAACGACACATATCGACGCTAACAAGAGGGCAATAAATTCAAGTTCATAAAACTCAGCAAAAAAGCTCAGAACTGACCCTGTTAGCATCGCCTATAATTCCATGTTCCAAACTGTCATCAACCCACAACTCATTCACCAGTATTTTCCCATCCCTCCGAGCAGTAACGCATACAGGGTCATCCTGCACGCAATATTCCTTCAGCGTTCAACCTCTTTATTTTTCAATCCAACAATACAACTCATATCAGTAGAACTACAAGACTTACAAAAACGCGACGACAAACAATCACGTGCGTGCAGCTCTGATCATAGTGACCCGCATCTATTCCTCCTCTTCGCACAAGTTCAGAGCGACACTGCAACAGATCAAGGAAAAGAGCAAACAGGGATCAAATAGCCAAATTCGTGCGACCCGAGTGGGAAAAAATAATAGTCGAGAAGGGATGGACCTGAGCTTCGGATACCGAATCAAACCCAAAGAGGACGAAACGAACGCCGGAGAAGGTCTTGTCCGGGCTGCTCGAACTGGTAGCTCCGCGCGATTGGTGCATTTGGAAGCCCTAGCCCTCGTGCGAGGAGTGGAGAAAAAGGTGGATAGGGCTGGAGGATGCGGTGCTTGCGATAGGAGGGATCGAACAAGGCGCGGATGGTACGAGAAGATGAAGGGATCGGGCAGTTCCTTGTGGCGGAAGGAGGAGAAATCTGAAAGAAGAGGCGGGCCTTATGGGGTTTCGTTGTTTGCCTGCGATTCCTGGAGGATGATACACTTGAGATTTGAGTCGCGTTGTTTACTTTGGGAGGAATCAAGAGGGCGGGGCGAGGCGGGAGAAAAGAGGCGCGTTGCAAAATTAAATGGACACTTGCGCCGTCTCACGTGCTGATCTGTGCTAGTTGGGTCAATTGATGTTTCCGGACCGATCGAATTTTAGGTCTAAAATTATAATAATTAATTTAAATTAGATCCATTGATTAATTCATCTTGTTAAATAATTTAAATAAATTAAATTAAAATTTTATTAATTTATTTTAAGATGAATTTAGATAGATGGATCCATCTAAGTTCGTAATCTGTGTGGGTCAGTCCGTGGCGAACTTGAATTGACCCGCAGATTGAGAAAAATTATTTTATTTTTTAAATTTTAAAATTAAAGTAGAAAATTTAATGGATTAATGAGCTTGACTTGTCTAAATCGCAATTTAAATTTTAAAATTTTAACTTGATCAATTTAAATTGTAATCTAAATTTAAAATTTTTTAAAATTTTTTTAATAAGTTCGTGGGTTGATCTGTTTAATCTTGCAACCCATCTTAAATTGGGTTAGGTTGAAAATGTTTTAACCCTTTAAATTGATGGGTTGATTCACCTGTCATATGATGGATTTCTAATGGATTGATCAGTCCTCCTATTATAATTGATTTGTTTGACAATTCTAACCTAAAATGACGTTGACTTGGTTAGGATTAGTTGAGTTTATGTTGTTTAAATTTATTCCATAAGATAATTATATTGAGTGGTGATAATTATATTGAGTGGAATCAAATTTTAAATAAATTAAGTTATTAAAATAAATATTTAATTTTTTTTATAAATTTGAGTTTGATTTGAATTTTAATTATTTAAGTTTTTTATAATTTTATATTTATTCAATTGATTATAAATTTAATAATATAAATTTATTTATTTATTATATTGATAAAAATTTTATTAATGTATATCATTCATAATATATATGTATTTAAATTTATTTATTTAATTAAATAATTATTAAATTTATTTAATTGATTTTGATTTTTTTTTTGCTTCGTCAATTTAAGTTCAAGTTATGAGATAGTTACGTTGGACAGTGGAAGGTATAGTCGTTAATTTGGATTAAGTCTATCGAATTAATTTACTCTATCAAATAATTTAAGCGGGTTAGATTAAAAATTTATCAACCCATCATCTGACGGGTCTAAACGGATCTACCCAAGTGGATCGTGGGTTCAAGCGGATCAAGTACCCATGGCAAGCTTAAATTGACCCGCGAGCCTAAAAAAAATTAATAAAAAATTTAAAATAATTAATAAGTTACAACTTACAGGCTACAACTTATAAGTCAAATCCTAAACCCAGATCCAATGACGGAAATAAACATAAGCGAAAAACTTTTACTTTTTGACCTATATTTCTTTTTGCATCCCTATCCCATTCTGCCGTTCATCGTCGCTTGCCTCCGCGCCTCCTCGTGAATCTCAAAAATTGAGAGAACAGCAGTCCCTGTCTCTGATCTCCAAGCATGAATCTCATTCCCCTCACTCCGGCAATCCCCCTTAATCTCCAAGAACGAATCCCACCAGCCCTGCAACTCTTGATCTCCAATTTGAGGTGAGATTTTGTACTTGTTTTACTAATTTCATTCTATTTTCCTTCTTTTTCTATTTTTGTGGTTCGCATGGCCTTTTGCCCCTTGTCTTTTGCCCATGTCCTACATGACTATGCAGCCGAGCATGGCAAGACACAAACTACCATACTTGTTGTTTCTTTCTCTCCCCGTGCACACATAAACCCTAGTTTCCTTTGTTTCAATGTTTACTTGATTATCAAGCTTGGAATCCCTAGCAATTAGCACTAATCTTTTCTCCAATGGCGAGCAAATTTTGTTTTCTTGTAGCGTTTAACTAATTAATTTGATGCTTGAAACTGTTGGTATTTTAAGTGTAATTGTGTGAACTGTGAAATCTAAATTTTTTTATAGGAATTTGTATTCGTATAAACTATAAACTATGCAAATTAGATTGTTTGTTTTTAAATGTCAATTAAAATTTACTATGCTCTCAATCTAAAAATATAGAATGTTTTAACATTTATTCTGCAATAATATTTCATCATCTAATTCTCTCTTTTGTTGCTCAACATATCTTTGAGAAGACATAGCTTTTGAAGAGTCAAGTTTTGATTTTTTTTTTTTTTGTTGAGATCTAAAGGGGTAACACAAAAAATAAGTTTTTGTTATTTTGCTATTGATATTTTTTTGTGTTTGATTGATTTTTTATTTTTTTATTACAAATTGATTTTGAAATGGGTTCTACTTCTCAAAAATAAATTATTAGTTTAGATGTTGATGAATTGGAAAGTGCTAAGCAGGATAAGGGGTCACCTAAAGTCTAGAGAAACTTCTGATATTTGGGTGTATTTTAAGAAAATCACAGGGATTGATAGTATGAATCAAGCTGAATGTAATGGGTGCAAACAACAATATAAATGTGGGGGTAAATATTATGGAACTTCTACATTATAGTGTCATCTTAAAATTTATGACAAATTAAAATTCCATGATGTAGGACAAATGATTCTTGATTAAGATGGGAAGATGAGATCTAATAAAATAGACCAAAAGATTTTATGTGAGTTATTGGCTTATGCAATTATAAGACATGATTTATCATTTTCATTTGTTGAGTATGAAGGTATTAGAGCTTGGATGAATGAGATCTAATAAAATAGACCAAAAGATTTTATGTGAGTTATTGGCTTGTGCAATTATAAAACATGATTTATCATTTTCATTTATTGAGTATGAAGGTATTAGAGCTTGGATGAAGTACATAAATCCTGATGTTGCTTGTATTTCTAGAAATACTCTTCTTTTTGATATTAACTGAACCTACTTGAGGGAGAAAGAGAAACTCAAGTATGTTTTGGCTACTATACAGAATAGAGTTTGTCTAACTTCAGTTTTGTGAACGGCGTGCATTAGTGAATGTTACATTTGCTTAACTACTCATTTTGTTGATAATGATTGAAAATTAAACAGTAAAATACTTAATTTTTCTCATATGCCTTCTGCACACTCAGGAGTTGAACTAGCTATAAAATTGTTTAAATTTTTGAAGGAATGGGGGATTGAGAAAAAAAGTTTCTCTTTGATATTGGATAATGCATCTAGTAATGACAACATGCAAGTTCATTTGAAAGAGCAACTCTCTTTGCATGATAGCTTATTGTGTGATTGTATATTTTTTTTCATGTTCATTGTTCTGCTCATATATTGAATCTCATTGTCCAAGAAGGTTTGAAAGTTGTTGTTGTAGCTTTGAATAAAATTAGAGAGTTGGACAAGTATGTTAAAGGTTTAAAGACTAGGATACAGAAGTTTGGACAATGTGTACAAGCAGTTGGTAACATTGATACCAGTATTGGCTTACGATTGGATGTGTCTACTTATTGCTTTTGCTTCTCTTCAATTCAATGACAAGAATTATAAATATTGTCCTTCAAGTGAAGAGCGGAAAAGAGGAGAGGAAATTTGTGAGTTCCTCGAGCCATTTTATGACATTACTAATTTGATCTCTGGTTCTTCTTATCCTACATCAAATTTGTATTTTATACAAGTTTGGAAGATTGAAGTTCTATTATAGGAAAACTTATCGAATGAAGATGAAGTGATAAGTTATATGTGTAAAAGAATGATGAAGAAGTTTGATAAGTATTAGACTCAATATAGCATGGTGCTTGCATTTGGGGCTATTCTTGACTCACGAATAAAGCTTTCAATGCTAGAGTTTTTTTATTCAAAGGTTGAAAGTGATTTTAATTTCTTAAATGCCAAAAGAAGATGGAACTTGTGAAGACAAAATTGTATAAGTTTTTTTACCAGTATTTTAATACTAACAAGAAAAGTTCTTCACAACCACATTCTTCTTCTACCACACATACACATCCGCAAAGTGGAGGAGGAGTTAAAGGAAAGAACAAAAGAATCTTTGATGTAAGTACTTTAATTTTTTTCTTATATTTTCTAATTGGTTTATATTTTCTTGTTATTACTATTCCAATTAATATAGGAAATGATGTCATATAAGAGCCAAACAATTACAAGTGTTGGAAAATCTCAATTGGATTTCTATTTGGATGAGCCAAAACTTGAATTCACATATTATTAAGATTTGGATGTTTTGGAGCATTGGAAGAATCAAAAGCATCGGTACCCAACCCTTGCACTAATGGTCTGTGATGTTTTAGCTATTCCTATAACTACTGTTGCATCAGAATCAACTTTTTCCATTGATGCCCGTGTGCTTACCAAGTATAGAAGTTGTACTCTTCATGAAAAAGTGCAAGCTCTTAAATACACTCGTAATTGGTTACATGATTATACTATTGGTAATTTTATTTACTTTAGTTATGTTCTTGACTTAGTTGATATATTAGTTTATTGTGATTTTATTTTTAACTATCTCCATCTTTATGTTTTTTATATGTAGATAAAAATAATGAAGGCAATGCAAGTATCAAAACAACATTGTCCAAGCAAGGATCAAATACTCTATAAGAGGATATTGATGAAGAGAAAGGGGATGGAGGAGAATTAGAAGAATTTAATATGAATGATGTCATGATTGATGAAATTTAAAAAATATTATATTATTTATTTAGTTTCATAGATTTTATTGAACTATTTGGTTATGTAAATGATACATGATGTGTGTGGTGTGGGATCTAAGCCTTCATTTGAAACATAGACTCTCCTTATGGTGAAGTATTAGTGAAGTTTTCAGGTCATTCCTTTTGATTAAATGTGCACTGTTGGTTAAATATGAGTCTTGGTGAAGTCCTGGAGTCTGTGAAGTCTTGGTTAAATATATTTGGTTATATATTTGTATTCTCCTTCATGTGCATGAACTTGTGAACTCTACAGATCTACAATTATAAGTCACGAAATTAAATTACAAAAAATATGGATTCCGAGTAAATAAGTTTTTTTATTTGTTTTATTTTTTAGGCCCATGGGTTGGCCCGCTTAACTCATAATCCATTTTGAATTGGGTTAAGTTGAAGATTTTGTAGGTTGCCCGTCCCGTCCCATCGGATGTTGGGTTTTTTTATAGGATCTTGATGCGCGCTAGAGGGGGTGAATAGCGCGGTTGTTGTTTTTTTTGTTCGTTATATCAGAAATCACTAAGCAGCGGATATTAGAAAAGAATGCAGTGACACAGATTTTTTACTTTGTTTTTAACCCCCCAAGGTTAGGAGGTTCACTTCGAGCTATATTTTCATACTTGTTGGAGGAGCTATATCATGAAAATCATCAAATAGATGCTAATAGCCACTTTTACTATTGAAGTAGAGTTGATAGTCTTTTATGAAGCATCCGATCACAGGATTTGGCTTCATAACTTCATCACAGCGTTACATATCATTAATGACATTGACATGCCATTGAGAATCAACTATGATAATAAAGTCATAGAACTTTATGCTAAGAATAATCGTAGTTCATCAAAGTCAAAGTACATCGACATCAAATTTTTGACGGTTAATAAAAGAGTTCAGTGTGGTCAAATGATGATAAAGCACATCAACACAAATTCTATATTAGTAGATCCGCTCACTAAGGGCTTAGTGTTTAAGGTGCTTCATGTGCATGTGGCGGACATGAGAGTTCTTCTATTAGATGAAGTACTCGTTTAGTGGGACTCTATATTTTTTTTATTGCTCTATACTGATTAATAAACACATGCATTTTATTTTATTTTATTATGAGTACTTAAGTTAAAAATATTCATGTGTATTTTATTTTGACATTCTGAATAAATTTATCATGATTTACTATTGTTGTTTAGCATGTGGTGTTTGTAAATATGATATAGATTTAATGTGGAATTATGAAGTTTAGATCATGATTTGCTATTACAATTTACTATAAAATATTTATAAATATGATTAGGAACCCTTTTGGATCATCATGAAAACCAACTGGAAATTGATATATAAAAATTACATTTCATGTAATTTTCATGTTACACATCCACATCTTGATCTATGTGATTGATAACATTGATATTGTGATTATTATTGGAGCCTATTATAATTATATTAAAGTAACTATGACATCTTTAGTCATATACCAATAGATTAATGAACCAGATTATTTTCCAAGGGTATTCTTTACCCATTGAGTTAGGTATCTTGTTGACGTCAACTAAGGATTACGTTACTCATGAGTTGTATATGAATCACATATAGCTAAAATGGGAGATCATTGGATATTATCTCGCTATTCGATGGGCTTACATGTATTTGTGATATACAGATTGATGTCATTAAAAAATAAATTCATTAAGTGATCTAATTAATAGTCATTGAGGGTTTATATTATTGAATGTGAGTTTACATTTGTAGAACATGTTAACCTGCACCGTTATTATTGATACATTGATAATAGATTGGATTCATTATAAATAGGGCATGGTCCTCGTAGGATTAAGTATTCTGATAGATCTCCCTGCTATCCATTGGCGAGGAGATTATGTGTTGTCACCCTAACTTTTATGAAAGACCTACCCCTTGTTCTTCTTCTTCTCCCACAAGATTTGAATTGCATGGACGGCTTAGAGATGATGGCGATTTCGTTGCATTCAATTCATCTTTATTTTGGCCATCGTCTATTTCAATTTGTTTAATCTACTGCTATATTTTTGATGATACTGGATCTTGTATGTTTTCTATCTTGTTGAGTTTATAAAGTTATAGAATTCATGTTGGAAAACCTATTCCATCAAGATGTACTTTGAAATAAGGGGTTTACGAGATGCAACTTTCCAAAGGTTGACTAAAGGATCAAATGCTCAGATCATTATAAGGCTGGGAACCCGAGGATTCAGTCGCCCAAGAGATTTTGGATTTTTAAAGAACCCAAGAAAATAGGAAATGTAGATTGGTCATCAAGACAAGGACCGAAGGACTTGATTGATGTTGTCGCACCAAGGGACATGGAGGCTTGATTAACTAAGAGGTCGTCCCCGGGGCAATGGTGTCGCGGTAGAACATTCAGGTTGCCACCTAGGCACCTGCGGTTCGATCCTCAGTTACGGCGTATTTGCAGAAATTTTCCTCCAAATGGGGAGCGCAATCAAAGGATGCTGGGCATCTGGGTTGGCCGCTACGTGCACTTCCCGATTTACCCTGGTGGCCGATGGGAAACTTCCGTGGGGCTGGGCCGGTGATCCCTAGAGATAGTCAATGAGGCTAACTGGGATTTATCATTTTTTTTATTAACTAAGAGGTGTCAGGTTAAGGGACCCAAGGACTCTATCAATCGAGGGGTCAAGAGTTATAATATGCCGCTGAGTCAACGATCCAAGGCCTCGACTGACTGAGCGGTTGGGAGTTATAATATGCCACTGGGTCAAGGAATCTAGAGGCTCGACCAACCGGGGGGCTAGGAGCTATTATATGTTGCCGAGTTAAGGGACTTGAGAGCTAGATTGATAGAGGGACCGGGAGCTAAAATATGCAATTGGGTCAAGGGACTTGAGGCCTAGATCGAGTGACAGGCCAAGAGCTATAATATGCTGCCGTTGGGTTAAGGAACTCAAGGGCTTGATCAATCAAGGAGCCAACAGCTATAATATGTCACTAGGTCAAGGGACTCAGGGCTTGACCCATCGAGGAGCCAAAAGCTATAATATGCTGTCAGATCAAGGGACTCTGGGACTCGATCGAGCAAGGGGCCAAGAGTTATAATATGCTACTAGGTCAAGGGACTCAGGGGCTCGATCGACCAAGGGGTCAGGAGCTATAATAACTTAAGTCGTCAATTATTGAACACCTATGGAGTTGAGGCGAGCATCTAATACATATTTTCTCCAGAAAGATGAGGAATAAGCTCTTATTAAGATAAGCGATATATGGAAATATAGAATAAACCTTTATCAAGACAAATGATGGAAACACAGAATAAGCTCTTATTAAGACAAATGAGAGAATAAAAAAGGGCTTAACTGATTAAGGAAGAAACTTGGCCGTTGCATCTTGAAGATAGTATGCACCATAGAAAAGGGCTTAACGAGTTGACGAAAAATTTCAAATTGACAAATGGTATTCTTCCATAGGAACTTCATAACGGCATTCTCCATCACTTGTACCTATGGTTTACGATAGTCCTTAAAGTAAGTATAAACTATGATAAGATTTACTTATATCAAAATAGTTAAACCAATAATGGTGAACACTTTAAACCAACCATGTGTTTGATCTTCAACCCCACACTTTAGAGGGACTTTAGCCTATTAGCATATTACAAATATATTGGAGTAAATTTGTCGTGCAATCGCAAGGGGCTTTCATCCCTTGAACGCAATATTATGGGTGAGTTTTTATTTTTGAGATAAGTGGAAGTAACTACATTTTACTGTAATCATAAATCTATAAATTGAACATTAAAAAAAAAGATATTGAAAGTTGAATATTGTTAACAGAATAATTAACATGTGCAATTAGTGAATATGAAATTCTCTCAAAGGTGGTGGTAGGCATAAATGATAAAGTATTTATTTATTTTGTTTTGGAGAGCCGGCGGTAGGATGAGCCGGACAGCGCAGCGGTTCAGAAACCAAACCACGTGTACAGCGTTTCGAACGTTGATTGCCAGGCGATTCCATATCGAATCGAACTGGAGCCGCGCCACGGTGTCTTTTTCTCGCAAACTGCCAGACAAGTGATAATCGATTCCCGTCTTTATTTGCCCTTTCCACCTCACACTTTCCCTTATCCCTTCATCGTTGCCAATAATTTCATATCGCAATTAACACGTCAATTTTTCGTTTCCTGAAGTCTGATCGATTTCGCTTTCGATAAAGATTCTTTTCGATCCAATTAATTTTGATTTCAGGACGCTTTTATATCGCATCATCTCTCTCTCTCTCTCTCTCTCTCTCTCTCTCTCTCTCTCTGCGTCATCCAGTCACCGACGCGAATGGCGAAGCGCTTCGTGGCGGCGGCGATCCTTCTCCTGCTCCTGGCGGCCGCCTCGCCTCCTGTGGTCTCCGAGTCGAGGTCCGTAGCTAGGGACGGCGCCTCCTGCACAATGTGCGCTTCCTGCGACAACCCTTGCCAGCCCATCTACTACCCTTCCCCTCCTCCACCTCCTCCTTCGGCGCCGGGGACCTTCTACTACTACTCTCCACCTCCACCATCCGCCGGCGAAGTCTACTACCCTCCTCTGACAGGCATCTACTTCAAGGCGCCACCACCGCCCAACCCCTTCATGCCTTACTTCCCCTTCTACTATTACAGCCCTCCTCCGCCTTCTCACTCCGCGGCCGGCGCCAGTACTGCCGCCTCCAAATCCTTCCTCCTCTTCTCCTCTTCTCTCCTCTCTCTCTTCTTGATGTGGTAAAGGCAATCACTTTACCTTGTGCATGTTGTAAGTCGTAAGTCCAATGATCTCTCTCGTTTATCCGATCCGTGTTGTATAATTCTGATATATCAGCTCCCAATTCTGTACTCCGTCGAAATGTTTGATAAATGAATCAGATCATAATTGTGGGATCGTGTTGGATTCATAGTTATAATTATGTATAAGGACATAGAAGAATGTGGAGGGCATAGCTTTTTAGATAAGATTAGATAAGCAACGCAATATTTACAGTGGCAGACAGTGTGCATGCGCAGCTGTGCATCACATGACGATTGGCGACACCTCTGCGTGCAATTATTGATGATCCATGCATGCCTCCATGCATGCCTTGTAGGTATTTCGATCGGTCCAGGGCGACAACGGATCGACGACTGCTCATATATACCTTTCCACTTTCATATCAATATCTGCTTAATTCGTAGATCTGAACTCATTATTGTTGATTTCGGTATATGTCGGAGAGGATGCAAATTAATATGAATCGTTGAAGTTAGTGTTTAATACTATTTTCATAAATGATATTGCTCCGCTACAGGTGCTTACAAATAGCAGCAATTCATTCCCAAGATACAACGACGATGTCTCAGAATAGTAACACTTCAAATTCCGAGACCAGTGAATCTTCTCGTAGGTTTTTTGGACTCCGAATGCACAAGATAAAATGAATGCTCAAAGGATGAATAGAATTAATGAATTCGATCATCTTTCTAATATCTGGAGGAATCTATTTATACAAAAAGAAAGGTAGAATATTCTTTGGTGAGTGGTTGTGACCTTTGGGCATGATCAATATGGGCCGTTCGATCTGGAGGGTTGTAACTCTTTAGATCAATTAATTTTTCATTCATCCTTAATCGATTTTTAATAAATTAGTAATCTAGATCTATCTACGTGAAACATAGATTTCGATTTTGAAGTTAATTATACGACTTTCATCGATTGATGGCACCATAGTTTTTTCATAAAACCGTGTTGGTCGGTTAAAATCCTAATATCCAACAATTATTTGGATTGAAATATTCCTACACGGACTTTCTCTTTAGCATGTAAGAGAAAAATGGTCATCGTATCTTTACCAGTTTCAGTGGGCTCAAGACTTGCCAGTTAATTGCCGATTAGTTAGTTACTTGGCCTTTCAATTGCTAGCAATCATGAGAAGGTAGCGTGTAAAAATTGGTGGAGTGTCGGTATGGTAAATTCTTAGGACACCTTTTTGGCTGTTGGGATAAGCTTGAAGGTGGTAGACCTAACTCTTCCAATAACGTTGTCATCAACTTACTATGATTGATCACGGACAATAATGTTGGTTGTTCAATCACTTCTTTGAATGTTAACGCACCTTTTCAAGTTGTCTTATCCCTTCAAATAAGAAAAATTAAAGGATGAGACAGTGATGAACCTTATCTAAAGGTTTATTAACAATCGTTCTTAAAATATAATGATTTTCCATTAAAACAGAGCTAGCTAGGCACTTAAAATTTCTAGTCATAGTGAACTTTCAAAGTCATAGAACTCTTTAGATAGGTTATGAGAGAAGTGAATTTAAGAGGAATTGAATATTTTAATAAAAGGAGTAGTTTAGTTTTATAAATATTTAGAGAATATTTTCTTATTTTAATTAATTAAACTAATAATCAGTTAATTTAATCTAACTAATTAAACTTATCGACTTCAAATTAATTAATTTAGTTGAATTAAATCTCAATTAAATTAGTCCTATTATTTAGTCTCTTTTGTTGATCGTCTTATTTCAAGATTTGTATCTCATTTTATCAATCAATTTTTTTATCCTTTATTAATTTCACAAGAATTAACACTTGTATATATATTTGAGTTAATGTTTTTGTATTCATGTCTATGGACCTCACTCATCTATAAAATAATGTCTTCTTTCGATTTAATTTGATCAATATAACTCAAGTAGTTGCTAAACATTCATTTTTTTGTTCACTTGAAAAATTATTTTCTGTTGACCTATTCATGAAATGGTTGTCTATGCCCCTATGACTAATTGGTTTTATAAATTAATTTTTAACTATTTCCCCATATGAAATGAAAAATAACGCTAAATTTTAAAGTCTCGAATAAAAGATTCAATAGAAAAATTATTGTATTAGGAGAGGTAGTTTATAATTTTGAACCTTCCATAGACTTATTTGATTATCCAATGAAATATATCTTAAGATATTCAATTGTTGGTGAAAACCAAATCAATCATACTCATACAAGTCCCCTAGGGTTCTACCGCTTTTCTATCGAATATATTTTAGTCATGAACAATGCTTGAGAATCCATAAATTAATGCCTATAGTTTGTAGCAACCCTTATTTCACATATACATTGGTGATCTTCTATCAAAAGTATTTTGCAATACTCCATTATATCCTCTGTGACATAATATATGAATTATTAAAATTCATTTGTTCACCTTTAATCCATTTGTAGGTCATACCTTTTTGTCAAGGGAATGATTTGAAATAATTACATTTAGGTGCCTCAAATCTTGTTGATTAGCTATTCCTTTTGGACCATGATATTGGGATCTCCAATTAACATGGTTGGATATTACAACTATTGGGATCTCCAATTAACATGGTTGGATATTACAACTATTTTATTCATATGTTAGGTTTTTTTGACTAATTCTCCATACATGCAATATACTTGATCTCTAAGCAAACCATTTTAGTTAGCGAATACACACAATTCATGTTAAGTTATTAGCGAATGTGTCAAAACTTCAATTACTCACACTATTTTGTATCACTCATAGCTTCTTAAGTATTCATAGTGTATCATAACTACAAATTTTTTTCTTCAATTTGGAATATCCTCCAAGAAGTTAGTAGACTCATTCTACTTCTTTAGTTTTGTCTAAAGCTATGAACTCAAACTCCATAATGTACTAAGCTCAATTAAGTTTGTTTTGAGGACTTCTTAGACACACACACAATTTATGAAACTAATCTCAAATCCATTGATACAATATAGCATTTATCATCTATTTGATGTGTGTTTCTCATGTTCCACAATATTGTTGGATCAAGTCGGGCTATGGTGTAACGGCAAAGAACTTCCGCAGTTAACAAGACACCTATTTTGGTTTCAGCTAAGTGGACTTGAGCTTCCATTCAAAATTTTTATTACCCTCTTTTTAGATACTTTATTATTCATCTATTTGACTGATTAAGTCCGCTAGACCTGTACTCTTTTTGCTTTTATGCTTGAGATAGTTCACCTATTGATCAATCCCTAACTACGAATTAATTTTTTACACTGAGAAGACAACCCTAGGAAGTTGGTTGCGGAGTGACACGCCGTTCACACCTTCGGATTTTCTATGCGGTCGACCTTGGTTAAATGCAACATTTGTGCGATGCTATTCTTTTTGATCAGTAAGAAGCCATTCTAACTTCTACACAGGTCTCGTCTTGAGCTAGACTTAACTTTTGATTTCAGCTAAGTGGGCTTGAACTTCTATTTGAAACTTTTATCACCCTCTTTTTAGATACCTTATTATTCATCTATTTGACTGATTAAGTCCACTAGCTAGACCTATAATCTCTTTGCTTTTATGCTTGAGATAGTTCACATTAGCTCACCATCCTTCACTCTGTGTTTTTCATCTACAATAACCTCAACAAAGCCAAAGCCTTGGCAGTCATGGTCACATTATACTCAATGTAGAGTTTGCCACCTAGTTCTTCAAGGATATGATTTTTGCATAGAAAATCTCTCTCTCTTTTTCTATGTGATCAACTCTCCCTTGCTTGTGGGTCATCTTCAAATGCATTGGGGGCATCTTCTGAATAGAGGTACATTTTACATCTTTGGTTGTCACTGCTTGAAGTCAATTCCAGTGAATTTATATAGTTTTTCTCTAATAGGAGCGAGACCCATGGTTGCCATAATGATGAATATCATCTCAAAATCATTGTTGAAATTTCTCGAGATCGATCCAACAAGTTTAGGCTTGGTCAGTCAACTAGTAGTAAGTTGAAGACTTGAACTTGTGGGGGTGTTGGTATGACAATGCGGATCATGCTTCCTTTAAATTTGTAAAAAACACTCTTTCGGTTGTAGTAGTACCCTTTCTAGTAATGTCATCATCAACTTAATATTATTGGTCATT
>NW_027428564.1:0-1088 GCF_044706935.1 Curcuma longa
CTAGGCATGAAGTCTTGGCAGAGTCAAAGTGCACCAAGTAAAGTCTGGGCTTGGTCAGGAGGAGCCAAGCTGCAGGCAAGTCTGGGCTTGGTCAGGAGGACCAAGCTGCAGCGGAAGACTGGGCTAATCAGGAGGATCAGTTGCAGCACAAATCCTTGAGGGCAAAGACAGAGACAAGCACAAAGTCCAACGAGTCAGGAGGACTCAGTTGGCAGTCAAGTAAATTCTCCCGAGGGGAGTGGGTGAGGACGCGTTCCCAAGAGGAACATTAGGCGTCAGTCTAACCCAGGGTCTCACTGGAGATCCGAAGTTAAGACTCGTAGTTGGTTCGATGAACCAACTTAATCCTTTGCATGTTATCATTTTTAGCTAACATCTTTTACAGGAAGGAAAAGTCAGACGAATATGAACTCCGGACAAAAAGTTAAATTTTCGGGTCTGGAGTAGACTCAGATGGGTTCTGGAGTCGACTCCAGCCGAGTCAGCTGGAATCCGGAAGTCTGTGCGTCAATTTTCTGCCAACTCAGCCTGGAGTCGACTCAGGTAAGGTTTTGAGTCGACTAAGGGTCAAAAGTTATCGCCGTCGATGCCACCGCGACTGGAGTCAACCCAGAAGTCAATAAGAGTCGACTCAAGAAGGATAACGGGCGAAGATGATAAAAGTTTATCTGTCACGCAAGCTGGAGTCGACCTAGATCTGCATCTGAGTCGACTCAACAAGGCTATATAAGCCCCCGCGACCAGCAGCCGAGACATCAACTTCCAACGCCTTCGAACTCTGTTTTCGCGACTCCCGAGCCTTGCATTTTCGACGTCGGTGCTGTACTTGCTCCAAGCTACTCAACTTCAGACCGAGGCCCCAAAATCTACTTCTGGGGAGCGACCGAGAAAGCTAAAAGTTCGGTAACAAAGCAAACCCTGTACTTATATATTTCAAATCTTGTAATCGGGTTTTTGTATTATTTTTCCGATACACTTGCTGCCGAAAAGGGGCAAGTGACTTAGTGGATTGCCCAGAGTAAACGGTCAAGGACCATGGGCCTTGGAGTATGAGCGTTGCGTTGTGAACCAAGTAAAAACAAAAGTGT
>NW_027428565.1:0-2108 GCF_044706935.1 Curcuma longa
TGTAATACCCGTAATTTCCCTTCAATAATTCTTGAATAATGATGAAAGATTATTAAAAAGGAATTTAGTAAAATTCCTAAATGGGCCTTGATGACGAAATGACTTTTAGCTTTAATGGACCATAAGTAGGATAATTGTCCTAATGGCCTTATGGTTTAAATGTCTTATTAAGGGGTATCTCTGATAGGGGATAGCTAAGGATAAAAAGGAATGAAATTAAGCCCTAAAGAATGGATAAGTTAAAGAGGCTTGTCTCATGTGGGCTTTGCAAAAATGAAATAAAAAAAAAAATAAGGGAGGTACCAAGGATTGATCCTTGGACCTCAAGGAGATGGCAAGCCTAGTAGAAGCATGAGATAACCAAGTGGGATAGCAAGTTTTATTGTGAAAAGGATAGGGAACATTTAAACTAAATGGTAGGGTATAGGAATGGGTAATAAAGAGTAGTGGAGGGAGAGGTTTCAAGGTAGTTATGTAACCACCTCTCCACTCCTCCCCACTAATCCCATTCTCTCTTCACTAAAGCCTTATAAAACCTCTTCCTTGCCTTTTCCCTCATTTTTTTCCTCTCCACCGAAACCTTTTCTCCCCTCTCCACCGAAACCTCCTTTCTCCTCTCCTCTTCACCGAAAATCTCTTCCTCTTCCCTTTGGTGGCCGAGAGCTTCAAGTGGAGAAAAGACTTCATCCACCGAGCCAAGGAGGAGGAGCAAAGGGAAGGGTTCTTCTAGAGATCTAGGGGGATCACAAGGGAAGGCTAAGGGTTTCACAAAGACTACCTCCTTTTCTTTAGGGTAAAAAGTCCCTAAAAGCAAGGTAAGACTCCCTCACCCTGCAACGTAATGGTTATTGAGGATTTCATGCTTTCTTGATGTTTTCTATTTTGTTTGTGGTTGAAAAAGCATGAGAAGATATGGTTAAAGTTTCGGCCATGAGGTGAAATTAGGTTTTAAAAACATGATTTGTATAAGTTTGATCAAGGTGCTTCATGGAGGTGTTTAAATGAGAATTTGATTGTTTGCCATGTGGTTGAATTTAGGGTTTCATCTTATAAATCTTAGGGTTCGGCCATGGTATGTTAAGGACTTCTAAAAGCATGTTTTGATAAGTTATGCTCTAGATGATTCATGAGGATGTTCTAAGTAATATTTGGCTTGAACTTAAAGTTCCATGATAGTTGTTTACCATGTGATTAAATGTTAGAACCTCAAGTGATGTTTTGTTGAGCATGCTAGGTTGTTTACAAAGAATTTGTGATGATCATATTTTTGCAGGATGGTTACCACTTTTTTCGGCCATGTGTTCAAAAACCTGGGAATCCATGCTAGATAAGGTTCGGCCATGAAAGGAAAACTTAATGGTTTCAAGTTATGTTTAACCTAGAAATGAATTTTGAATATGCTATGAGATGGTTTAACATGTTTCAAGGTTCATTTGATTAAATCTACTCCATGTTACATGCTTGTGAAACATTCGGCCATAGCATGTATAAGTAGGTTAGTTACAATTCAAACTTGATAATGGTTTCAATTGATATGTAATGGATTCCTAAGTATGATACAAGAGTTTAGGGGGCTAGGTTTTGAGTTAAACAATGGTTTCATGAAAAGCAAGGTTCGGCCAGATTAGTAATAAAAAGAATGAGTTAGGTTCCAAACCTAACTAAGGTTGTAAAGGCTAAGTAATCAACTCTTATGATGGGTTAAGGTCTAATGTGGTTAAATTCAAACCAATTCAATGGGTTTGAGCCTAGGAAGGGTTCGGCCAACCATGAACAAGGGAACTAAGTAAAAGATCCAACCCTAACAATTGGTTCCAAGGATTAGAGGAAACTTTAACCAAGCTTAGGGGAGCAAATGGTTGAGCCTAACCTATGGTTTCAAACCATGGAAGTTTCGGCCATAACCTGTAAGGGAACTCAAGTGAGGGTTTAGACCTAGTTAATGGGTTTAAACATTACTTAGTGTTCTTCTAAGATGATCAATGTGTTATGGTTTCATAATAAGATTAGGAGTCTAAGGAGGGACTCTAAGATGGTTCGATCAACCTTAAGAAATTAAGGTTTTGGTTGAATCTAGGGTTCTTATGTGATCAACCATGGAATGGATA
>NW_027428566.1:0-1576 GCF_044706935.1 Curcuma longa
GAACTTGTGGGCTTGAATCTGGTGCTGGTTCCTGCTCCATGTCTGTAGGGTTCTCAAGGATGTCTGTATCTCCACAATAGCATGATATTGTCCACTTTGGGCCTAAGCCCTCATGGTTTTGTTCTTGGGCTCTCCCCAAAAGGCCTCATGCCAATGGAGATACTTTCCATCCTTTTAAACCCATGATCTTTCCCATGTGTTTTAGATGTGGGACTATGTTTGCACCTTTGCAACCCAACAATCCCCCCTCAAACAAAGGACCACAGACCCCCCCTCAAACGGAAAGCCTCCGTTTGATGTCTAAATCTTCGACCCACCAGGACTTCCTGCCCATCGGTACACCCTGACCTACTAGGACTTCCTGCCCAGCCGCAACTAGGACTTCTTACCCAGCCGCAACCAGGACTTCATGCCCCTCGGTCTACCCGACCTACTAGGACTTCCTGCCCAGCCGCAACCAGGACTTCATGCCCCTCGGTCTACCCGACCTACTAGGACTTCCTGCCCAGCCGCAACCAGGACTTCATGCCCTTCGGTCTACCCGACCTACTAGGACTTCCTGTCCGGTGTCTGGTCCTCTTGATTCAAACACGAGAGCCCTTACTTCCTTTGTTTTTTAAGGTTCAACCCACTAGTTCCATGCGGATCATGGCTCATTCGGCGGCTAGTCTGATGAAGAGCGACCTCACTCTGATATCAATTGTAGGGTCCCAAAAGGATGTCTGTATCTCCACAATGACATGATATTGTCCACTTTGGGCCTAAGCCCTCATGGTTTTGTTCTTGAGCTCTCCCCAAAAGGCCTCATGCCAATGGAGATACTTTCCATCCTTTTAAACTCATGATCTTTTCCATGTGTTTTAGATGTGAGACTATGTTTGCACCTTTGCAACCCAACAATATCTTCCTCAGAAACTGTGACAGGTGACTGAGAAGTAGAAGATGTAGGAAGAACAGGATCTGGAACAGTCTTACCACTTCTGAGTGAAATAGCGCTCTGGGGGCTTATACTGAACTGGGTTATTCTGGAATCCCGGGGGCCTCTGAAAGTTTGTTGCTGAAGGCTGAAATGGTTGTTGTTGTGGGAAGTTAGGGTGTTGTGCAAAATTATTTCCATACCGTAAATTTGGGGTGATCTCTTCATCCCGAATTATATGTAGATGACATTGGATTGTATTGTGGTCTTTGCTGTTGCTGCTGATATGGAGGTCTGGTCTGATAAATATTTGCTGCTGCCACCTGGTCTGGGAAGGGAAATCCTTCCTCTGGGAGTAAAGTAGGACAGACATCAGTAGGATGTGCTGCACTGGCACATATGCCACATACTCGTGCTGGTTGAACAAAAGGTGAAGCTGATTGCTGAGTCTGACTAATAGCCATCTGTCTTAACAATGTTTCAATCCCATCCAAACGATTCTCTATCCGGGGCTGCTGCTCAGTAACAGAAGCTTGAATCTCCTACACACTCTTGGTTACCAAAGACGATTCCCAAATTGTTGATGATTAGCTGCCATAGTCTCAATGAGTTCTCGGGCTTGTGATGGTGTCTTGTTGACAAGTGCTCCTTGCTCATATC
>NW_027428567.1:0-2487 GCF_044706935.1 Curcuma longa
TGATGTGCATAGGGTTTACATTTGTATTTATACTTTATTTGCACATCTTTGTGGTTTTCATGCTATATCTTGTGTGCATTGAATCCCTTATCCATGCATATGGCATTATATTCTATATTTCTTAGTTCGGGGGACTGCTCTTGTTTTTATATGTTTCAGGACGAAAGATGGAGCAAAATCGGGCAAAATCGGAGTTACTGTTGAAGATAAGGCAAGACAGGGCCGTGCCTCACAGGCACGGCCGTGTCTAAAAGCTTCCTGGCCGTGTTCAACAAGGCACGGGCGTGTTTCCATCCAGAACAACATCTAGCCTTGGCCGTGCCTCACAGGCACGGCCGTGCCATCATCCCTCTTCAATAGCAAACAGGGCCGTGTCTACCAGACACAGTCGTGCTTCAGAACAGAAGACAGCCAAGGTTTGGCCGTGCCTCACAGGCACGGCCATGCCCTTCATCAGAAGAAGACACTGCTGTTGGCCGTGCCCATAAGGCACGGCCGTGTTTTCACCACTGAGAGGAGTCTCCAGCTGGACGTGCCTCACAGGCACGGCCGTGTCCAGCAAAACCTGAAGAAACAGGCTTTGGCCGTGCCTCAGAGGCACGGCCGTGCCTTTCAACAGAGCCTTTACTGCTTCTGGCCGTGCCTCAACTTGATAGGCCCCCGCAAGTATACGGGTGTCGTCAAGTAATAAAAAGATATCGATCCAAAGGGACCGTGAAATTACTTACTAGATTTAGCACAAAAAGGTGGGAGAGAAAATGAGCATGAGTTGTTGTGGGGGAGAAGGGAACACTCTAGAGTACTTAATCCTAAATTCGGAGAAAGGAAACGACTGTGACAATGGATGTGAAGCGATCCTAGGACTTCGGACTCCTCAGAGTATTGATTGATTGACTTGGATCCTCTACCTTTCCTCAATAATTGTACAATTGTAGGGACGCTAACCAATATATCCAATTAGACCTCGTCAGGTATCCTCGGAATAAATCATTGGTGTTCTTACGTCATCATTGTTAGATCAAGGTGATTCTAGATAGCCCGGTTCAAGGCTTTCCTGTGTCACTCAGGCGCCCCGGAATGCTACTAAAATCCTATCCCCTGTCACAGGATATCTTTTTTACGGACCTCTCTCCAACAATGAATAACCGCTAACTATCCCTCATAGAAACTAATTATGATTTAAGAAACCCCTCGGAAACTCGCCCGGTTCAAGGCTTTCTTCCTGTCACGAAGCGCCCCGGTGTACGACCTAATGATTCCTTAAATCACAATTAATCTCTACCCTCATAGATTCATACACAAGCATTTCATCATTCACAACACAAGCATAAATCCACAAGGCAATAGACAATCAAATCATAGGAAACGGTAGATTAACAAATCCAAATTACAATCATCCAAATACACCTGATTTATCCTACATCCTAGAATCTAGGGAACTACTCCATGACGGAGAGAGCACAATACAAAGAAGAATAAAGAGAATACATCCTATTTTGAAGAATACACAAGAAATGCAGTAAAATAGGACTTATCAATGGTTTTCTTCTTCCTCGGACTGTGAACTCTTCGTAGATGAGATGAAGATGGGATGGTGCAGCCGGATCGGTGGATGGATCGTCGAATCTCGCTCCGGAATAGGCTTCGGTGGCTCAAGAATAGCTCCGGTGGCTCTCCAAAGGTCTCCCCCCTTTGCTAGGGTCCCAAAAATATCTATTTATAGCTGCAGCCCGAGGTCAAACACGCCCCCGTCCACACGGCCATGCCTGGGAGGCACGGCCATGCCTGGGAGGCAAGGCCAAAAGCAGTGAAGGCTCTGTTCAGGGGCACGGCCGTGCCTCTTAGGCACGGCCAGACAGTGGGCTTGTCTCTGTTGAAAGGGCACGGCCGTGCCTCTGAGGCACGGCCAAACCTGTCTCTTCAGGTTTTGCTGGACACGGCCGTGCCTGTGAGGCACGGCCAGCAGCAGGGACTCCTCTGATGAGAAACACGGCCGTGCCTTGTGGGCACGGCCAACAGCAGTGGTCTTCTCTGATGGAGGCACGGCCGTGCCTGGGAGGCACGGCCAAACCTTGGCTGTCTTCTGTTCTGAAGCACGGCCGTGTCTGGTAGACACGACCCTGTCTGCTGCTGAAGAGGGATGATGGCACGGCCGTGCCTGTGAGGCACGGCCAGGGCTAGATGCTGTTCTGGATGGAAACACGCCCGTGCCTTGTTGAACACGGCCAGGAAGCTTTTAGACACGGCCGTGCCTGTGAGGCACGGCCCTGTCTTGCCTTATCTTCAACAGTAACTCCGATTTTGCCCGATTTTGCTCCATCTTTCGTCCTGAAACATATAAAAACAAGAGCAGTCCCCCGAACTAGGAAATATAGAATATAATGTCATATGCACGGATAAGGGATGCAATGCACACAAGATATAGCATGAAAACCACAAAGATGTGCAAATAAAGTATAAATACAAATGTAAACCCTATGCACATCA
>NW_027428568.1:0-3957 GCF_044706935.1 Curcuma longa
ATGTAAGGGCGGGCGTTACACGGTTAATGAGAAAACATGTAGTAGAAACCGCGTCTGCTCAAAAAGACTTGGAAACATTCATTTGAAATAAAAGAGCTCGTGCTGTTTCAAGAAGATGTCTATTTTTACGTTCAGCTACACCATTTTGGGATGGAGTATCAACACAAGAGGTTTCATGAAGTATACCATTCTGACTCATATAAGATTGAAATAGACTGGACGTATATTCTTTGGCATTATCACTTCGTAGAGTACGGATGGACATATTAAACTGAGTTTTAATTTTCGCACAAAAAGCACAAAATAGAGAAAATAACTCAGAACGATTTTTCATTAAATATAACCACGTTACACGAGAAAAATCATCCATAAAAGTGACAAAATACCTAAAACCAGGTTTAGACATAATAGGACAAGGACCCCAAATATCAGAATGAACTAATTCAAAAGGACTAATATCACGTTTATTTATCCTTGGACTTGAACTAAGACGGTGATGTTTTGCAAACTGACATGACTCACAATTTAATGAAGACACGCTACTATATTGTGGACAGAGTTTTTTGAGCAATGGAAGAGATGGATGTCCTAACCTACAATGAGCATCAAAAGGAGAATTCACACCTGAACAAACAAGAGATTTTGGGACAGATGAATCGAGAATGTAGAGACCTCTATTTTCATGTCCTTTACCAATAATCTTCTTCGTCAAAAGATCCTGAAATAAATAATGATCGGGAAAGAATGTGATGCAACAGTTAAGATTGCGAGTTAATTGACTAACAAAGAGCAAATTAAAGGATAAATTAGGTAAATGCAAGACAGAGGATAAGAAAAGCAAAGGAGTGGGATTGACAGTGCCAGACCCACGAACACAAGATGAAGACCCATCAGCTAAGGTAACAATAGGAGTGTTGGATTTGTGTGTGAAAGTAGAAAAGAGATTAGAATTACCTGTCATATAATCTGTGGCACCAGAATCAATGACCCACTTAGAGGATGAGGAAAGAAGGCATGTATTGTGATTACCTGAATCAGCAATAGCAGTGATAGAGGAAGATGAAGACTTAAGTGATTCCTGATATTGAGAGAACTTGGCAAATTCTTCTACAGAGACAAGCACCATATCCATCACGATAGAATGAAGTCCAAAGATATGCAACTCCAAAACACCAAACTTGGTGTTGTTGTGAGACGAAGAACGACAATGTTCCAAATTTCAATAAAATATTTATATCTAGGTTCTGTATACGTTTCTGGACTTCTGAATATTGTGGATCCTAGTGCAGTCTCCTCTCCTTCCGCTCTCTTGTGCTTGCAACACAAAACAGTGTTCTCCCCTTGCAACACAAAACAGATCTCCTGTTCTCCCCTTTCAGTCAGAACACAAAACAGAGTGTTGTTCTCCCCTTTCGGTCAGCAACACAAAAATAGAGATAGCTCTTTGTTTCTTCTGGTCGTCGACGCCACTCAAGAAGGGCAGAGGAAGGTTCGCCCACAGCTAGGGTTTCACGCCTTTCTGCTGAAATGCTCCCTTCTCCGCCTCTTTGGCACCGTCGGACGTTTATCCTGATGATACTTGAGGTTTCTCGCTTGATCTAAATATCCGGAGGGGTGGAAGGGGACGCCGGGACGAGCGGAGGTGGAGGCGGTGTTGTGGCGAGGGCAAGCGGCGGCGGTGGCGTCATCTAGAGGAGGGGACGTGGGATGGGGGAGGAGCCTTCCGTCGCGAAGTCGGTCACGAAAATCCTGTCGCGTCGCAGCGGAGGGATGCGCTCACGAAGGAAGCTTCAGGCGCGATGGGATCACGATCGAAAAATCACGATCGCGAGAGAGAGGAGGCGCGAAAAAAAATCAGCGCCGAAAACCCAACCTAACTTATTCGCTCTGATACCATGTTAACCAAGATAACTTAATAAATCTTATTCCAATGACAAGATATAAGGCCCTATTTATAGTTAAGAGTTTAGGGCCTATTCTAGAAAAAGTCTATAAAAAATAACAAATATTTATAACGAATAGAAGCCAAAGTGTAACATCGTGCCATCTCATCTGCCTTAACCCATTTCCTATGTCTCTCTATCTCCTCTTCACTAGAATCTATATTAGGCACACTAGGACAGACCTTGAAAAGTATAAATTTGTACATTTGTACTCCTCAGTAGTTAAGACAATGTCCAAGTTCCGTTTTCAATCAATATAATTGGACCAGTAATTTTGTTTTATTTTAGAATAACAACAAGTGGGTTGAAAGCCATAACAAAATTCTAAGAATCACATATTTAGTCAAAACTTTAGAATTTAAAATAATATTGATTCCTTAAACAATATTATTTAAATTCACCAACACCTCAAACACCGAGAATTTCATATGCCACGATCGTGTAGACGTATACGAATTCAAGCATTTGTAAGAAGAGATTTTACCCATTAATTTTATTATCTTATCAACTTATCTTTATGACAAATAAAATTAATAATTGGTTTATCTTTGGCCACACAAATAATAGCAATGACTCCAATGGGGAGGATACTATTAGATGCGTTCTAAGTGTATATCATTACTTGATACTAAGTCCATTATTTAGGATTGTGCCCCTTCAGATGGAGAAGATCACACGCACCTAAATAATTTTCTATAATCATCCATAAAGGAAGTTTGATCTAGTGATCCGCAAACAAACTCATCCGATATGGAGGAAGGCACTCAGAGCCAACGCGCAAGTTTGAATGCATCACTTACAAACTAATAATGGAGACCATGAGATTTATTTAAATAATCCGTCTCCTACTTAGTTATTTGAATTGAGGAATTTTAACCTATGCATTATCATAATTGCATATAAAGTAGCATGTCATAGCATATCAAATAGCATAAAAGACACAGGCAATAAATATGAAAAATTAAATTTTCAACTATTATGGCCTTTTCAATTATTCATCATTCTTCAATATGCCATCCATTGATGATGTAGTTGTGTCTATCATGCTTCCATCTCAGCTGCGGCTCTGGTCATCACCACGTAAAGCAAGGATACAAGCCGCAACAACATAATTTACATCCATTGATCTTATACTCTACGAAGGAGTTTACATGTAATCTAGATTGAATAGTAAATAAAATAATTTACATCAATCAATCCTATACTCCACGAAGGAGTTTACATGTAATTTAGATCGAATAGTAAATTTAAAAAAAATTTACACATAACACAACAACCTTGACATGCTCGAGGAATCCAATCATACAACATATTCATGCACAACACAATCTTACATAACACATATTAGGCCATAATAGTTGGAACTAGTAATCCTGCAACCACAGAGTAAATCAATTTGCATATCCTACTATTATCCAACCTAACTTTTGTTGGAGTATACTGAAAAGACTAGCTCTTTTGTATATAAACATTTCATGAAATAAAGGAATCATGTTTTGGTCAAATGGTTGCAATAGATTAGACTTGTAACATGTCCCCTTAATTTACAATGTAGATAACATGGTGTCTGTGAGACACAGAAGATCATGATTATTAGCTCCTTGTAAATTATAAGTTAAGGCTCACAACCAAGATGACTTTGGACAAACCATCGGGAACGGTTGTAGTGTAATTCAGTAACTGTCTATCTTGACTGTAGAATTACACTAGTACACTTTGAGTGTATTGAGTAGGACCATTGAGGTTGTTCAATTTACGCTGACTCATAAATTGAACAAGACCTCTGTTATTATACTTATGCACTCTTAATCTCGATATAATAAACGGGCGCATATATTTAGTAAACATCACTTTGATTTACCAAAGGATGAGATCTTTCCGTCAGATCAAATATTCTCTGTAAGTTGGGTGATGGTACTATCTATATGGTGTGCCATTAATTATAGAAGGAATCCGTGTCCCAGTAGGGTTGATGATGCCCCCTTCAAGAGCTCATAAGGTTTGTCATGTCAAA
>NW_027428569.1:0-4400 GCF_044706935.1 Curcuma longa
CTTATGCACATCAGTCTTCCACCAGAGGACAAACTGCCAAGGGTCGTGCCACAAAGGCACGGCCGTGCCTCCGCTCCAGCATCCAGCCAGTGCATGGCCGTGCCCCATAGGCACAACCGTGCCATTTTTCCAGAGCCACGGCTGCCCTTGGCCGTGCCTAACAGGCACGACCGTGCCACATTTCTAGAGCGTCGACTGGCCACAGTCGTGCCCCCTAGGCACGACTGTGTCTATTCTCCAAAGGAGTGGCAGCACACGGCCGTGCCTCCAAGACACGGCCGCGTGACGGGGGCGTGTCTGTCGTGTGAATAGGGCAATTAGAGGAGGGCATATAAATAGCCTCCTTAAGACCCCTAAGAAAGGGGGGAGACCTTGGGAGAGACCCTAGGAGTGATTTAGAGCCACCGACGCCATCTTCCGGAGTAGGAATCGACGATCCATCCATCCATCAAGGATTACTCCATCACCTCCGTCTACCGTCAACGAGGAGAACGCAAAGCGGAGAAGAAGACCTTCATTGATAAGTTTTACTTCCTTTCTTGGATTTAAAATGTATTATTTCACATCTTTTTCGAGTTGTAATCTCTCCGTTATGGAGTAGTTCTCTAGATTCTAGGATGTAGGAGGAATCAGGTGTTATGGATGATTGTACATATGGATTTGTTGTTTACCATGTTCAATGATATATATGTGGATATTGCTTTATGGATTTGTGCCTTGTGTGTGTTTGATGATATATATATATGAATGGTATTGAGTCCATGAGGATAAGGATGAATTGTGGTTCCAAGGATTTTTAGGATCGTATGACCGGGGTGCCTTGTGACAGAAGGTTAACCTTGAATCGGACATTCCGAGGAAATCTTTAGGCTATAATGAATCTTTATGAGGGATAACTATTAATTAGAGAGAGGTCCTTAAATGGATACCCTGTGACAGAGGGTAGGACACTAGTAGTATGCTGGGGTGTCTGGGTGACAGCGGGAGAGCCATAACCAGACTATCTGGGGTCATCTCAAACTGACAATCATAGCGTTAGAACACCATTGATTTTATTCCGAGGAAATCTGACGAGGTCTAATTGGATACATTGGTTAGAATCCTTGCAAATGTGCATATATTGAGGAATGGTGGAGGATCCATAGTCAATCAACATAATCTCGAGGAATCCGAAGTCCTAGGGTCATTTTCCCAAATCTGTCATAGTTGATTTCTCTTTGTTTGAGGTTTTAGAAGCTCGACTACACTCTCTCTTCCCCACACTGTCACGACCCAGAAGATAGCCATCCGAAAAATTTCGACAGCACCTCCTCAATATCACTGATAATTCCCTGAATACAAGCATATAATAAGGCCCACACGGCCTATCCATACTACAAAATATAGATTATACAAGTAACAAAAATATAAAAGTGACCTACACGGCCACGTACACATCCTACATAATTATTAGCGAGAAAACTCGTAAAGTAATGAAAAATCCAAAGTGTCGTAAGCGGAAACGTAACAACAAGTATGAAATCATGTATAGAAATCATGTTATAGTTTCGAAAACACCGAAACGAAATCAAAAGTCCGATGGTGCAAAAAAGTAACAAGTCTTACACAAGATACCACAACATACTACAACCATATCCAACACAAACAAAAATCCTCGTCGTCGTGAGATGGCATAGCTGGTAGATCCCTAGCATCCTTTGTAAGCTCCTACCTGATATCTAGGAAGACAGAAAAATCCCAGGGTCCAAAGATGTGAGTACAAATACTCAGTGGGTAATATAGAAAGACAGTGCATAAATAAAAGAAATAGCAAAAGGATAGGTACATACCAAAGGTCAATAAGGTATCAAGAATATCTCTGCAAACAATAACAACTAACATGAATCTCATGTAATGCACCATATGAATGACATGTCAAGCATAGTGCAACAGTCAAGAATCAAACAAGTAGACAATCAAAATGCAGTATCAGTACAGTCCAATACATATATATCATGCACATGATGTGCATATGCATGATGCAACTGCCCCACTCACTACAGCACTCGTGCAAGCATCTAAGGCTGGGATGGCCGGCATCTGGGGATCAGTACTCCGCGCCCTACAACAAAGTAGTCCGGTGATCCAAATTAGGGATTAGTGCTCCGCGTCCGGTGATCCCGTAGCTATGATAAGCTACAAATCCTATGGCCGATATCTGTCCTCTAATACTCATCACCGACGTACCAACCATGTACTCTCCGAGTACCACCCCTATCCAGTGTCAAGGCAAATCATCGACTCGGCTGTGTACTGCCATACAGCCACCATCACCGCGATGGAAATAGGGTATGATAACCACCTATATCAATATATCACTATAAGTCATCTACCATCACGATAAACCCACAACAATGGGATTTACAATCGTTATCATACATCATGATGAGATGCTCAAATCATAATAATCAGCAACTATCATACTAATCAATAGCGTAAGTATAAGTCATGATGATCTCAGGTATCATAAGGAAAGAACCATAGCAATAAGGATCACAGATGTTATATCAATGATAGAAACAATAATCAGGAATGATAATCCAAGATCAATCGAAACAAGGGCAAGCATGGTATCAACATGAATAATGTAAGAAGTATCCAAGTAACAGTAAGGAACAGAATCTAGGTATCAACAACGATAACTACAACAGAATCATGCACTGGAAAAAGAAAGAACTGTATTGACCAAATACAGTAAATTACCCACCTGATGTATCACAGATCAAAAACTAGAACCCTCGTATATATCGAACTCCTATAATCACTCAGGGTCTTGCAAAAACAATGATAATATCCTAAATATCATGATATAACTAAGAAACCCTAATTAAATTCTTAAGGGTTAGTTTAACTCAATTTTGTTAACCTAACTCAGGTTAGACTAATCAAACCCTTAGGTTGATATTAACCTGGTTTAACTAATCAATCAATTAATTGTATTAATCGAATCGATCAATACAACTAAAATCATGTTTAATCAAACCTAAGCTACTTAACTAACCTTAGGTTAGACTAATCCAATCTTTAGGTTGATACTAAATAGGAATTAACTAACTAATTAATTAATTTCACTAATCCATTAATATAGTTAATTCTCTATTTAATCAACCCTAATTTACCTACGTTAGATTTAATAGGTATTAACCCAACTAAACTAATAATGGTTAATTAAATCCAAGTTTAGGTTATTTATAACCTAATCTAACAGTAACCTTTAACCACTACTAATCATAAACATTCAACCGGATAGATTAACCTTACAAACATTAATCCATACTACTTACCTCAACAGATCAATCAATCTTGCTCTAGTATAGCCCGATCCTAGCTTTCTTCTTCTTGCTTACTGCCGAAACAGATTACACTTGATCTGATCAAAACTCAATTGATCTGCCAATCAATCCAACAAAGAAGCCCATAAATCCAAATCACACAGCAACCTTATCCTTTCTGCTCACGAACAGAACCCAATAGAACAGGAAAGAACACACAAGAATCTTACCTCAATTAGAGTAGATCTTGCCCTTGCTTTCCTCTTCCAATAGCTCCGATCCAATTCTTCCCTCGATCAAGAATTGAATTCACAGCCGAAACCAACGAACTCCCTATTAAAAATCCAAATTCTGAAATCTAGGAAACTATAGATCTGAGCTCAAGACTAATTTAGGAAGAAGCCCTAACTAAGATTTAAACCCTAGAAATCCAAACCGATCCACTTACCTTATAGATTCGGCTTCTCCTTCTTCTTCTTCACTCACGGACGAAACAGGGAAGCCTCCCTGAATCAAGATCAAACTCAAGAACCTATGGAAACCGGTAGAAATCATAGATCTAGGCTTTAGAAAACCCTAGGCATCGAAGATTAAATGAATCCTTACTTCTTCTTCCTCTTCCTCCACCGATCTCTCTTCTCCGCCTCGCGTTTCCACCAGCTGCAAACCGTGGCTCACCGGTCACCAACAGTCGTCCATGCGAGGCTTAGTTCGATCACCACTCGTCCGCGACCTCCGATCCAGCTTCTCCTTCGCCTATCGCCGTCGTCCACCGAGCTCGAAGAAGAACAGAGGAGTCGCGTGGAGAACAGGGGAAGAAAATCGCAAGTCTGAGGAGGAGTCACGGCTTTAAGGACTTCTTAGCGGACGGGTTAGGCTTAATGGGTCGGATCGGTGTTAACGTGTTTAAAACCTATCTAATAACCCATTAACCTATAATCTTTAATTGGGCTCTAATTGGGCTTTATTTGAGCAAGCCTAATAATCCAATCCATTTAACCCCTTAAATAGGTTTATTTACAAATAAACCCCTACTACTAGGGATATTTACAAATAAATCCCTAGAAGTTCTGGTATTTTACACACACT
>NW_027428570.1:0-2271 GCF_044706935.1 Curcuma longa
CTGTTGGGTTTTCCGGGCCACAAAAACTGCTTTTGCGTTGCAGAAACCCTGGAAACCCATGCCATAGGATCCGTGCGAAGAATAAAACTATTTTCTTGTACATGTTTACAACTATTCTTACATCTACATGTGGGAATTTACCCTCGATGCGTGCCCTTCGTGTATCCCGCTCGTCCTTGTGATCGTAGGATCTCGAGGGAGTTAAGTGTACTCCCCTCTATGGCGTATCCACACGGACAAGTAAATGAAGACCAAAGCTCTAGAGTGTGCTAGCACCCTTAGGGAGATTCGGCCAAGGGAGAGGGAGAAGAGAAGAGCTTGAGGAAGAAGAAAGCAATCAAAACCCACTTGAATGAGAAAAATGAATTCTCATTCAACAAAAGGTGGCCGACCACTTCAATGAGGAGAAGGTTACAAATCCTCCTTTAATGCCATGAGTTACAACCCTCTTTGTAACCCCCATGAGGTGGCATTCCTTGATGATGTGGAGCATCATCATTGGCCATCATTTATGCCACCTCACCTCTATGTCATTTGGTCAAGTCAAACATTGACCATGAGGTGGCATAAGTCAAGTCAACCTTGACCATGACATGGCATAAAGTCAAGTCAAACTTGACCATGATGTGGCATAAAGTCAAGTCAAACTTGACCATTAAGTCAAGTCAAACTTGACCATTAAGTCTTTTTTCTTAAGTTAAGTCAAACTTGACTTCTAGTCTCCCAAGGTTGATCAAATCAACTCAAGTAGTCTAATTTGGATTGCACTTAATCCAATTTTGATTCATCACATGAATCTAATCCTCTTGGTTCATCAAATGAACCTAATCTCCATCTAATTGCCCTTTGTGTGTCTAAACCAATTTAGAAACATAAACAATGAGCGGTATCTAGCAACACATCATTGCTACCCAAGTTACAAGAATGTTGAGATCTAACATCACCATAGTGACTATTAATTGTAACTCTCACAATATGTGACCATGTCCTTCTATCCTTGATATCATGATTGATCAAACCGAAGCATAGACCGTGTCATCCTCTAATCAATCTATGTCTTGGACTCCAAGTACACTCACTCCAATCAAATGAGCTCAATATCTCATGTTGACTCATTTGGGCATGACTATGCACTTAGTGGTCTCACTCTATCAAGAACTATGATATCACTCCCGTCATATAGGAGAGATAGAACCCATCTACATCACTCACATCCCTCCACATAATTTGTTACATACCCGGTAATCGCCTATATAGTCCACCCATTTACAGGTGACGTTTGACAAAGCCAAAGTATGCAACTCCTTATGTTGGGAACCATGGTGACTTCAGGTCCAAGGATTAATAGTCATACTAATAGCCACATGAGAAAGTATAGGACACTCATATAACGATTCATGATACTTTCTCATGGCGGGCCATTCAGTATACATTCTCCAATGCATACCCATGTGTCAACTTGATATCTCATATCCATGACTTATGAGATCAAGTCATCGTGTTGACCTACATGCTAGTCTCGTTGCATTAACATTGTCCCTGAATGTTAATACTTGATTAGGAATCATTAAGAGTAGTGTTCTCTATATCATCTCACCATCGATTCAACCAATCGATTGATATAGATACGAACCATCTACTCAAGGACGTTATTATACTTAGTTATTTGGGAACAGTGTGAGCAGATATTCCTGAACAAGTTTTACCCCCAAGTAAGATGACCCACATGAGAAATATGATCTCAAGTTTCATGCAGTTGGATGGAGAATCACTATACGAAACTTGGGATAAATTTAAAGGAATGTTGAGGAAGTGTCCACACCATGGACAAGATGCACTAAGATCTTGTCTAGAGTTTCGATGTTTGACAATACACCTAAGTTTGGTCAGTTTGACTAAAGGTTGATCCAAACAGGACTTGATATTTGGATGTGTGGAAGTGAGCGAGAAGGCCTGGTCGGTTAGACTAGGCAAGGGAAGTCCTGATCTGGATGATCGAGCAAGGGAAGTCCTGGTGAGTGAAGCTGGGCAAGGGAAAGTCCTAGTTGTAGGCTAAGCAAAGGGAAAGTCCTGATTTGGAGGATCAGGCGGAAGTCTTGGCAGAGTCAAGTGCACCAAGTGAAGTCTGGGCTGGTCTAGGTGACCGAGTCGCAGCCGAAGTCTGGGCTGGTCTAGGTGACCGAGTCGCAGCAGAAGTCTGGGCTGGTCTGGGTGACCGAGTCGCAGCAGAAGTCTAGGTTGGTTAGAGAGAACCGAACCACAGCAAAAATC
>NW_027428571.1:0-1173 GCF_044706935.1 Curcuma longa
TTTACTTAATGTAATAATAATAGAAAACAGCCTATGTTGACTTACATTGGGTTTCGGGCCTTCGGAAACGGATACGGATCCGTGGCTTTCGTCGTCCGAGTCGTAGTCACTTTGATTTGGTTTGTTCTGAGCCGGAAGGGCTAGAAAGCTCGTCGTTGGTTCTTCGTCTGATTCCTCGGAAGATGACTCATCCCAAGTCGCCTTGAGTGCTTTGCGTTTCGCCTTTCGATCTTTTCGTTGGTTCGGACAGTCGGCGATGAAGTGTCCCTTTCGACCGCAACCGTAGCACTTTGAATCTTGTTTTTCGGTGGTTGGCTGCTTTGATGTGCTGACGACCTTCCTGACTTCCGATTGGCGAACTCCGCGCTTGTTCCGAAACATCTTCCGGACTAAGTTTACTAGCTCCGTTGTGACGTCTTTGTTAGTGTCAGAGTCCGACGATTCTGATTCTTCCGGTACTTTTCTTCGTTTCGGTTCGGAACCTGCAAGTAAAGCTATACCTTTCTCCTGCACTTCCGTATTAGACTGTTCATGTAATTCAAATTCGGAAAAAAGTTCATCTAATTTAATTTTATTCAAATCCCTAGAAACTTTGTAGGCATCTACCATTGATGCCCACAAGGTATTCCGGGGAAAAGCTTTGAGGGCGTACCTTATTACATCGCGGTTGTCGACGCTTTGTCCTATCGCGTGCAGGCCGTTGAGAATGTCCTTGATTCTCGCGTGTAGTCCACTTGCCGTTTCTCCTTCTAGCATTTTAATATTGTATAATTTATTTATTAACAAATCTCTTTTACTTACCTTGGTGTCGGAGGTTCCTTCGTGAAGCACGATTAGTTTCGTCCATAGATCCTTGGCGCTGCTGAAGGGACCGACCCGATTTAGCTCTTCCTTGGTTAGGCCGCACTGTAGTGTCTGGGTTGCTTTTGCATCCGCCTCGATCTGCTTCCTCGTGGCGGCATCCCAGAGCTCGCAAGATTGTGGTTGGTTATCACTGCCAGTTGGGATTGTGAATCCTGTCTGGATGATAATCCACATTTCCACCTGCGTCTTTAGATGATATTCCATTCTGATTTTCCAGTATCTTGAATCAGTGGTTGCACTATTTTCAAGAAACCCCCGCTCTGATACCAATTGTAGGATCGAAATACGCGCTAGAGGGGGGGTGAATAG
>NW_027428572.1:0-1354 GCF_044706935.1 Curcuma longa
TGTAACGACCCGACCTCTCATGCTTACTTGCAAGGCCGGATTCGTTACTGTTGTACATGCATAAACTACAGCGGAAGACTTACTAGGGTGACAAGAAGCTGTCTGAACAAAATTTTCCTTGACATGTAAATTTATTCCATATTTAGAGGTTGGAACCGACAGGAACCGACACGGCCGTGCTGCTTAGCACGGCCTGACCGTGTCAGGCTCTGGACGCACTGCGCTTCCGCGCCGAGTAACTACCTGGCACGGCCGTGCTGCTTAGCACGGCCTGGCCGTGCCCGGCTCTGGACGCCAAAGGGCCATCTGGCACGGCCGTGCTGATTAGCACGGGCCGGCCGTGTCAGACGCTGGACGCCGACGGTCTCCAAATCCTATTTACAGCAATATATCAACCTGCTCTAAAACGCATCACAATTATATACTACCATGGCTAAACATACATCTTGGCATAACATGAGAAAACTAGGGGAAATTATCAGAGTCTAAAACATGTCCAGAAATTTTAAACTGTTAAACACAAAGGTCAGATAAGATCGTAGTTCAAGTTCCTTTAACCCACACACATCCTTGTACTTTTGCATTGATCTTCCAGCCTCCATCAGTTCATCAAATCTCTTCTTCTGTTAGCGGTGCACCGCAGTATAGGGACAGAATCTGTAAGTTAAAAGCTTAGTAAGAAACATTCTACCGTCACTAAAACATGTACGATGCATATGATTTGAAAACATGTTTCTTGAAATCATATATTAACAGGAAACTACATGGCATGGCATCGCATAAAGTATAAAGGCTGGAAACTAAACCTAAGCATGTATCAAAAGCCAACATAAACAAGGACTGAGTACACAACATAGCATGAAAACTGAGGCCTGAGCTAAGTTATCTAAACTTAGCTATTCTTGCACCTATTTGTATTTATCACCTAGCTGGTCTGTAAACCTGAGAACCATATACATAGTAGGTGAAAATATTTATATCATGTTCTTGATTTGGGCCCGGCACTGTACCGTGACATAAGCATGCTAAGGGCGACTGCGGGAGCCCCTCCCGAGATGACTGTGGAAATCCAACCCATACTAGGTTATCTGAACCTAGGGACCGACTGCGGGAGCCCAGCCCGGGATGACTGTGGGAATCCAACCCATTGGATCGAAGATCCTGTATAGTGCCTCATAAAATGAAATACATTTCATTACTTGTTCGTATGTCTTGTTTCATAAGGGTTTGAACCCGTGTGCTAGGTTGTCTGAACCTAGAGTAGGGTTACCCAAGCCCTACCCAATGAACCGTAGTCCCCCATAACTGAAGTAAGACTACATATCATGTTCATAAATGCTTCTACTGCATTTCC
>NW_027428573.1:0-2743 GCF_044706935.1 Curcuma longa
TGTTGGATCTCTTGGACACCGGCTAGAGAGGGGGGGTGTGAATAGCCGTCCACACTTTTCGCTTTTCTTCCTTCGTCTTCGTTTAACGCAGCGGAAACAATAACTTGATCAGAGGAAGACGAAGATCAGCACACTTGACACAAGGTATTTACGAGGTTCGGAGATAACTTGCTCCTACTCCTCGGCGTGTCCGTAAGGTGGACGATCCCTCGATCTTTCGGCAGATCAGACCCCGATAGAAATCGGCTATAATCTTCTCCTTCTCGGTGGAGGAACCTCTCCACAGAATGTCTCAAAGATACAAAGATAAGCACGAGACAAGGAGAATACAATGAATCAAAGATCGGACAACAGAGACAACAAGAACCGCTTGCTGCTCAGCCTGTTCCTCCAAACACAGGACGTTGCTCTAGACAGAGCCAACAAGAACAGCTAGCAGCACAAGCCTGTTCCTCCAAACACAGGACGTTGCTCTAGACAGAGCCAACAAGAACAGCTTGCAAGCCGGTTCCTCCAAACACAGGACGTTGCTCTTGTTTCCTCTTCTTTGATTCACGATCAGGCTCTCGTAAGATTGGCAATAGCGCTTCTGAGCTCTCAAGGATGATCAATGAATAGTCGTGGAAGCTCTCCTAAGAGGATTTCCCTTCCTCAGCGCTGCTTCTCGCTTCTCTTATAGCCTCTGCTTGGTTCTTGTGCCCAACGGATCCCTGCACTGTTCTGACACCAGCTGCCGTCCGTTGTCACAGAACTCCCCCTGCAGAAGAGACAGCTCAAAAGCCCGCCTTGGAACTCTCACCATCCATTTGAATTTTCCTCCTTAACCTGTCCTGTATATCTGCACACTCAAAAGATGCATTAAAAACATTCTATAACAAGGACATAGTATAAGGATGGATTAAACATTAAAGTCCAGGTCACGAGCAAAGCTACCAAAGCTTTCTCGGACCAAACAGGAGACCGGGCCACCAAGGCCCTCCTCCTGGAATCAAGAGACCGAGCCACCAAGGCCCTCCTCTTGAGGAATCAGGAGACCGAGCCACCAAGGCCCTCCTCCTGAGATCGAGCTACCAAAGCTCACGGTCCCGAGCCGAGCTACCAAAGCTCTCCCGGACCATCCGGCCATTCGCACCAAGCTCCCGGCCACTCAGGTTCTGAGCCACCAAGGCTCCCTGAAGATCGAGCTACCAAAGCTCACGGTCCCGAGCCGAGCTACCAAAGCTCTCCCGGACCATCCGGCCATTCGCACCAAGCTCCCGGCCACTCAGGTTCTGAGCCACCAAGGCTCCCTGAAGATCGAGCTACCAAAGCTCACGGTCCCGAGCCGAGCTACCAAAGCTCTCCCGGACCATCCGGCCATTCGCACCAAGCTCCCGGCCACCTCAGGTCCTGAGCCACCAAGGCTCCTCCTGGACCATCTCGGAGACAAGCTACAAAAGCTTCCTCCATTCGCACCACGAGCACCAAGACCAACCCGGTCCTAAGCCACAAAGACTCCTTCTGGACCACTCCGGAGACGAGCTACCAAAGCTCTCTCCATTCGCCTACGAGCACCAAGCTCCCGGCTATCACAGTCCCGAGCCACCAAGGCTTCTTGTCTCTCGGCCAAGAGCAATATTTTCTTGGCTTCACCTCTCCCGATCAGATAATCACTTTCCCGGGCAAGATCTTATATCTCCCGGGCAAGATTTCACTTCTCCGGTTAAGGCACTCTCCTCCGGACAGAAGTCAGGCTATCCAAGCATTCTCCCGGACAAGCTTCTCTCGGCTTTGTTTCTCCCGGCCAAATGTTCTTCTCCCGGCCAAAGGTCTCTCGACGAAGTTTCTCCTTGCCGGCCAACACACTCTCTCCGGGCAAGAAGATTTTCCCGGACATGAACCGGGCAAGATACCAACTGTCCAGGCATTCTCCCGGGTATAACTTCTCTTCTCCCGGCTTTACTTCTCTTCCCGGCAACTTTCTCGTTCTTCTCCGGCCAAGCTTCTTCTAGACAAAAATAATTTCTCGCCGGGCAAGATATTTTCTCGGCCAAGCTGCTGCTTTCCCGGGCCTGCTTCTCCCGGCCAACACCTTTTCTCTCCCGGCCTCATTTCTCTCTTCTTCACTTTGCCCGGCCAAGCTACCCTTCTTCCCGGTTATATTTTTCTCGATCAAGACAACCTTCTTCCCGGGTAAACTTATACTTTCCCGGCCATGATACAATTTTCCCGGATAATATCTTCTCGGCTAAGAGCAGGATTTTCTCGGCTAAGGCACGGATACGTCGGACCTGATCGATCTGGTCGATCACGGCTAGCTGATCGACCAGCTGGTCGATCAGAGCTAGCTGATCGACCAGCTGGTCGATCAGATCTAGCTGATCGACCACGTGGTCGATCAGAGTCTCTGATCGACCAAGTGGTCGATCAAGGGACATGCAAAATTTCTAACGTCAACTTGCATGCATGCCATGCAAGCCTTAATTAATTAATGCAACATATTAATTAATTAATGTATTTAAGTAATGCATATTTTAATTAATTAATGTAACCTTTGATGTATTTAATTAATGCATGCAACCTTAAGAATTCATTAGACAAGGGGTTTCTGCTATTCCGGGTAAACTTCAACTCGTCTAGCCCAACTAGTTCGGGTAAGACTAAACTTAAATCTTTTGTATTTAACCTGACATTACTTGTCAAACAACAAAACAGACTCAAGTCTGACCAGACTCAAATCTGACCGGGTCAGACTGCATCAACA
>NW_027428574.1:0-1856 GCF_044706935.1 Curcuma longa
TTAGAGAACTAATTCTTCAATCTATTTTTTGTATATTTGGAACTAACTTGTCTTGCAGATTGGAGAGGTTCAAGTCGACTAGACGATCGAGCCGACCAGAATGAGGATTCCAGGCGACTTGGGATCGGATAAGCGCAGCGGAAGTCAAAGTCTACCAACATCCTCCACGTCAGATTCAAGTCAACCTGAATGGTGATTCCAGTCGACCTGAAGGCTGAGTCAACATCAGAGAAGGTGGATCACGGTCTACGTGGGGTCGACCTGAATGGTATTCCAGTCGACCGGGAGGTGTTATAAAAAGACTTCGAGCAGAGGCTTCGATACATCCAATTCAGTGCTTTCGCGATAGATTCTCGACGAGTCGACGACACCCTGAGCGAACAGAAGCATCTACCCAGCCGTCGTAACGTCGAAATCGCGCCAGAACGAAGAACTTCGAAGCTCCGGTGTATGGTAACGAGTTACTTTTCTGTTTGAATTATTAATACGATAAAGGAGTGTTTTATCATTGAATTTTGTACTCGTTACAAGTTATTTCCGTAAGGAAACAAGTTTCATAGTGAATTGTCCATACGAAAACGATTACAGATCGTGGGCTTTGGAGTAGCAACCTTTGGTTGTGAACCAAGTAAAAACAAACTTGTCATTTGTGTTTGTTGTTTATCTTACCTAAAATTCCGCTCCTCTTGATTTACAAAGTCATAACACTCGAATTTTCAAAACTGGGGGGAAAACGCCTTACGCGCTATTCACCCCCCTCTAGCGCTTACACGATCCTACACCGACGACTTGTGAAGTCATTGCTGAAACTTTGGAGTTGCTGCTGAAGTGTTGGAGTCACTATCAGAGCCGCTATTGAAGACACTACTAGAGTCGTTATTGGAATTGCTGCTGGGTTGGTCTCGGGGTTTGTTGTCGTGAGCTTGTGGATCGATCAGAGTTTGTTCCATCTTTATCGGAAAGAGTTTCAATCATTTACCCTTTATCAACGATCAAAGGTTGACAACCAAAAATTATACTGATAATACGATTCTTGGTGATAATTAGAAAGCCTCAAAAAATAATCGTGATAAGTGTTGTTGCACGTTTTTGATATTAAGAGTTTTCTCTTGAATCGATCGTTACCGATCGTCGGCTAGTACCGAAGACTGTGATGCAACTCGTGGCTTTGGAAGTCATCCAGATGAGAACTTAGCATAGATCACCAATTGACAAAGCCAATCGATTGATGTCAATCTCAATCTCGCTCAACGTTATCTATCAGGTATGTCTAGAATAAATTATTATTTTTTAAAAATTTTAATTTCAGTTATGACATGTATATGTTGTATTATGCATGTATGTGTTATGAGTGTTACAATAATTAGTTATAATTATTTATTTTTCTTCGTTGTGTACATTTGTGAAACATGTAAATACACACAATGCACCGGACCGATCCTAACTATGGTATCCAAGCTTGATAGTGGAAGGCATACGCGTAAAATAATTTTAAGTGTCGTAGATCTGATCAGAAAAATATTATGATTTAATTGAGAATTTTAATTATAAAAATTTCTTAATTTGTTAGGAGATTTCATATTAGAAAATTTATTTCATAATTAATTAGATTTTATAATTAAGAATTTTATTTCCTAAAATAAAATATATGATTAGATATGTAAATTATTTTCTAACCTAATTAAAGGATCGTGATTTATAAAATTAGATTTTTAATCATATTTTATTATCAGATAAGATTTACGATAGCTATGGCTAGAATTATGATTAGTTGCATTAATTATGTTATGTCATGTCATTTTCCATGATTAGTTACATTAATTATACCATGTGATAGCGTTCCGCAAGTATACGGA
>NW_027428575.1:0-1809 GCF_044706935.1 Curcuma longa
TGATGTGCGTAGGATGTATACATGTATTTATGCTTTATTTGCACATCTTTCTGAGTTTATTGCTAAATTCTTGTGTACATTGCATCCCTTATTTATGCATTTAGGCACATATCTTACATTTCCTAGTTCGGAGATCTGCTCGTGCTTTTACATGTTTCAGGGTGGAAAATGGAGCAAAAACGGGTAAAACGGAGTACCATTGAAGACAAGGCAAGACAGGGCCGTGCCTCATAGGCACGGCCGTGCCTCAGCTCCTGGCCGTGTTAAAGGGCACGGGCGTGTGCATCAACAGAATATCATCAAGTCCAGGCCGTGCCTCACAGGCACGGCCGTGCCAACATTCCCCTCAGCAGCAGCCAGAGGCCGTGTCTCAAAGACACGGCCGTGCTTCAGAACAGAAACCAGCCAAGTTCATGGCCGTGCCTCACAAGCACGGCCGTGTCTCTTTCCAAAGGAAGCAGCTGTTGTTAGCCGTGCCTTCCAGGCACGGCCGTGTGCCAAAACAGAAAGGTCCAAGCAGCAGGCCGTGCCTCCAAAGCACGGCCGTGTCCAGCAATTGAGGAGAAGACTGTGTTTGGCCGTGCCTCGGCCGTGCCTTCTCAGGCACGGCCGTGCCTTCAGACAGAAGACTCACTGCTTCAGGCCGTGCCCCAAAGGCACGGCCGTGCCTCCTCCTGTGCCCGACGCCCACACGGGGTCGTGCCTCCCAAGCACGGCCGTGTGCACGGGGGCGTGCTGCATACGTGACCTGCACTATAAATAGGTCCTTATGGAGACCTAGGGAAAGGGGGAGACCTTGGAGAGCCACCGGAGCTGTTCTAGAGCCACCGACGCCTATTTCGGAGCGAGATTCGACGATCCATCCACCGATCCGACTGCTCCAGTCCATCCTCATCCCATCTACGCCGAGATTGCAGTCCAAGGAGGAAGATAAGTCTCATTTCCTGCATTTCTTTGTTGTATTCCTTGGAGTGAGATGTATTCTTTCCTTCCTTTGGCTTGTAACCTCCACGCTATGGAGTAGATTTCCCTAGATTCTAGGATGTAGGATAAATCAGATGTAATGGATGATTGTATTTGGATTTGATTAATCTACCATTTTCAATGATATAACTGTATATTGCTTTGTGGATTTGTGCTTGTGCTTGATGATAAATTATGTGTGTGTGAATCCATGAGGGTAGGGATTTACTATGAATTGGGGAATCATTAGGCCGTACACCGGGGCGCTCTGTGACAGGGGCAGACCTTGAACCGGGCGAGTTCCGAGGGGTTTCCTAATGCGTAGTTAAATTCCTATGAGGGATAGTTAGCGGTCATTCGTTATTGGGGAGAGATCCGTAAAAAGATATCCTGTGACAGGGGATAGGGTTCTTTTAGTACTCCGGGGCGCCTGAGTGACACGGGCAGACCTTGAACCGGGCTTCTAGAACCATTTCAAACCAATAACGAGTGACGTAAGAACACCAATGCATTATTTCGAGGATACCTGACGAGGTTGAATTGGATAAATTGGTTAACATCCCTACAATTGAACATTTATTGAGGAAAGGTAGAGGATCCAAGTCAATCAATCCATTCTCTGAGGAGTCCGAAATCCTAGGATCGTTTCACCACATAGTGTCACAGTCGATCCCTTTCTCTGAATTCTAGGATAAAGTACTTTAGAACACTCCCATCTCCCCCACACAACTCATGCTCAATATTCTCTCCACCTTTTTGTGCTAGATATAGTAAGTAATTCCACGGTCCCTGTGGATTCGATCTTTTTATTACTTGACGACATTCCGTATACTTGCGGAACGCTAT
>NW_027428576.1:0-1358 GCF_044706935.1 Curcuma longa
ACACTTAGGAACTCGGTAGCATGACGACTTGACTTTAAGTAAGGATTTTGATACCAATTAGACTAAGGTCACTTAGCACTGAGCACAGAGAACTATTTCTAGGCCATGTTTTGATGATTTTGAGTATCGTGCTTACCATTGCTTTTGTTTGATAAGACTAGATTGATGTACTTGAGAATTTATACTACTTGAATCATTTATCTGAATCTAGACGCTAGGTTTTTACTTGAGGACAAGCAAAGGTTTAAGTCTGGGGGTGTGATGTGCGTAGGATATATAACCATTTCTTATACTTTATTCGCACATCTTTATGCTTTTCATGCTGTATCTTACGTATGTTACACCCTTTACCTGTGCATTTGGCATTGTATTCTTTATTTCCTAGTTCGGAGGACTGCTCGTATATTTGTGTGTTTCAGGATGGAAAATGGAGCAAAACAGGCGAAATGGAGCACCTATTGAAGACATGGCAAGACAGGGTCGTGCCTCATAGGCACGGCCGTGTCTATCACCTCCAGGGACCGTGCCTACATAGCACGGGCGTGCCTTCAACCAGAGATCCAACTAGCCCAAGCCGTGCCCCAAAGGCACGCCCGTGCCTTCCTCCTGCAGCAGCCAGACATGGCCGTGTCCCTCAGACACGGCCGTGTCTCCTCAACAGAACCATGCCAAGACATGGTCGTGTCCCTCAGACACGGCCGTGTCTCCAACCAGAGGAGCACCTTCCCTTGGCCGTGCCTCACAGGCACGGGCGTGTCTCCCAGCAGAGAGCAGACTTCCTATTCGTGCCTCACAGGCACGGCCGTGCCTCCCAACAGAGCTTCAACTCTTCGTGGCCGTGCCTCACAGGCACGGCCGTGCCTCCACCACAGCTGGGCGGCCACACCAGGCCGTGTCTCCCAGACACGGCCGTGTGACGGGGGCGTGCCTGGCTGAATTTCAGGGTATTTCATGGGGGCCTATAAATAGACCCCCTTAAGAGCCCTAGAAAGGGGGGAGACTTTGGAGAGCCACCGGAGCGTGCTAGAGCCACCGACGCCTCATTCTGGAGCTAGATTCGACGATCCGTTCATCCGTCCGGACACTCCATCACATCCACATCCCACCTTCGCAGAGATTGCAGTCCGGAGAAGAAGAAGCTCATCGATAAGTCCTATTTCTTATTTTCTCTTAGATTCTTGGAATAGGATGTATTATTTACCATCTTCTCTGTATTCGGGGTTATTGGATGATTGTAACTTTGGATTTGTTAATCTACCATGTTCTATGATATGATTGTGCAATTGCTTTGTGGATTTATGCTTTATGCTTATTTGATGATATGCTTGTGAATAGTATGAATCCATAAGGGTAGAGAT
>NW_027428577.1:0-2310 GCF_044706935.1 Curcuma longa
GTTGTGAGTCTTAGTTTATAATTCACAAGGGACCGATAATCATGGTCTTCTGTGTCTCACAGACACCAAGTTATCTACAATGTAAATTAAGAGGACTTTATTGCAAAATACACTATTGCAATCATTTGACCAAAACATGATACTTTATTTCATAAATGTTTATATACAAAAGAGCTAGTCTTTTCAATATACTTTCTAACAATTCTTGCATTACAAGTTAGCATGGAACAAAAGATAACATGAAAGAGTAAACAGTTTTGCAACTGTTTATGGTCTTAACTTCTGATTTCCAGTACAATCCTAGGTTAGACTGACGCCTACTGTCCCACACTGGGAACACACTCATACCCACTCTACTTGAGAGAATTTACCTATTTACCAATAAGTCCTCCAAACTTGTTGGACTTCCCGCTTAACCTCGATCCTCGGCCCCCAGGATTTATTGCTAGACAACTGGTCCACCTGACCTGCCTAGATTTCTCACCAAACAACTGGTCCACCTAACCTGTCTGGACTTCTCACTATGCATCTGGTCCACTTGACTTGCCTGGACTTCTTCCATGCATCTAGTCCACCTGACCTGCCTGGACTTTCATTTGGTACAGTTGATCTACTAAGACTTCTGCCTAGTCCTCCAGACCAGGACTTTCCTTTGCCTAGTTTCCATTAGGACTTTCATTGCCTAGTCTCAACTAGGACTTTCCTATGCTCCCTGCACACTTAGATAAACACATCAGTACACACCACACACTTAACTTGAACCTCATGTCATCATCAAAACCAAAGTTCGATCATCTGATGCTCCTTGCACCAACACTTGTGTACTGCTCCCTCGATGCTCATCTTTAAGGCCTAAAATCCACGAGATTTTCTCCTCCTTGCGCTCTCTTTCTCTCCCACGCAATCCAACGAAAGTGAATGAAGCCGGTGACACATCGCGAGAAGAGAAGAAGAGGAAGAAGATCGTGGTGGCCAACCGCACCGCGTCTAGGGTTTTTTTCCATTCTCTCACGGCGACAAACTGCCCTCCTTTAAATCGCGCGAGGATTGCGATTTCCTCGCCAGTGGACACGGGCGTCGGCGACGCGGACGTCGGCATTGCGGGTCTCGTGAAAGGGCAAGCGGGCGATAGAGAAATCGCGATCACTCGATTTTGAGGAGGTATAGTGAATATAAAATCGGGATTTAGGATTTGGCTGAACCAGACCGCGCGCGAACCGAACCAAGCCAAATCGGAATCTAGGGTTTACTGTAGCAAACCGAGTTTAATCTTGGTTCATTTGGTTCACTAATCAAACGACCTCCGATTTGATCCAAACTAGTTTTGTTCAATTCGTCTTCTCAAGACGAATCTTCTCATCCCTTTATTTTGCCAAAACATCTTCCAACATGAACCAAAACAAGTTGGTTCAATTTGATTCAAAACAAATCGTTTGGTTCACTGACCAAACGACCTTCGATTAGAATGAAACCAATTTTGTTCGTTTCATCTTCATAAGACGAATTTCTATCATTTTATCTTTTGTTCGATTCAACCAGACTTTATTCTCTTTAACTGAGAATCCAATTATCAAACTCGTTTTAAATTCTTCAGAAAACTTGTAATGTGTGTGATCCAATAGGTTCCCGATCATGTTGGTCATCCATAATTAACCATTAATTATGGAACAATCATGAGTGATACCTAGTAGTACATCATGATCTCCAATTGATCGAAAAATCAACGATTAATTTCAAAATACTTCTAAACCCTTCAGCAGCTATAATGAAACATGTCTCGTTCCTTTCATGCGTCTTATACCCACTTGGTTCATGACATGGTCTATCTGTGTTAGTCTACATTAGATTGACCATGTCACACCTATCTCAAGCTGTTTTCTTGTTCTTGTGAATTTAAGTTACTTGCACATGTGTCCAAGAGTCCCGTTCTCTTGATATGTAATAATTTGATCAAAGAGTTTTTAGTAACAATCTTGACAAGCGATCGTAGGGTATACGTCTTTTTTTACAAAGAGCAATGAATCCTCTGTGGGTTATTCAATCACCTTCAAACACTTTGACTTATACTCAATCATCCCGGGTCAACACCTTATTAAAGATGTCTGCTTAAGATGTCAAAATATAAGTCTCCATGACCAAAGTGACTTGAATACCACAAATATGAGGAAACTTACACTTAAGCCGCAATGAGATCTTCATTACCATGTATATGTGATAACATATAAAACCATATAAAGTTTCAAGGCATATCACTCCAATGAATTAGTTACTTTTAACTAGTATCCACATTTAACTCTCATCATCCAATCC
>NW_027428578.1:0-3880 GCF_044706935.1 Curcuma longa
ATTAGTATGCACATCATAAGTAGGAGAACCTTCATCCCATAGTTGTTTCAGCTCTGCAATCAATGGTTGTATATAAACATCTATTAACTTCTTCGGATTTTGTGGACCAGGCACAACTAATGTTAAAAACATGTGGGGTGTTTTCATGCACATTCCAGGCGGAAGATTATACGGAGTTACGATAACTGGCCAACAAGAATAAGTTCTTCCTGATTTACCAAATGGAGCAAATCCATCAGCACAAAGACCTAACCAAATGTTTCGAATTTCTTTTGCAAATTCAGGATGTGCTCTATCAAAATGTTTCCACTGCAATCCATCTGATGGATGACACATTAATCCCTCTTCTGTTTGATGAGTTGCATGCCAAGTCATGTGTTCAGCAGTTACTTTTGATGCATACAGTCTTTGTAGCCTAGGTGTTAAAGGAAAATAAAACAACTAAGTGTATGCTTTACGTCGTTGTTGACTCCTTCTGATAGGCTTGTATCTAGTTTGATTACAGAATTTACAAACTTCAACATTTTCATCAGCACCCCAATATAACATACAACCATCTCTACTAACATCAATTCTTTCCACTGGAAGCCCCAACTCTTTGATGAGTTTTTTCATATTATAATAATCATTGGGCAATATGTGATCACGTGGTAATGCCTCTCCCATTACTTGAACAAAATCAATAAAACAATCTTGAGAGACATTATGTTCTGCTTTGACATTCAACAATCTTGCTGTAATAGATAGTTTACTGTGACTATCACAACCAACCCACAAAGGTTCATCTGCAGCACTCATTATTTCTTGCCATTTGAGATATGATTCATTATTCAAATTTTGCTCAACTCCTGGTTCTTATGTCTCCTGAAACGCAGATGCATAAGCATAACGACTAAACATTTGTTCATGACCCATTGGAGGCATACTAGAACTTTGACCACTCGGTTCAGCAAAGACATTCGGACCCGCAGCATCACTGACCATCCTCTGATACAGATTAAATTGATCATAATAACTCTGATCCCCCATGAATTGGTATTGTATATTTTCTCCATACTGCTGATCAAATATGAATGGTTCACCAAGAGAAGTCCAATTGTAGTAATTGGGAGTGAACCCAAATCTACAAAGATGTTCTTCTACTTTTTTCAGGTTGTAAATATTTACCATTGTGACACTTTCTGCACGGGCATCTTATCTTGTCTCCATCCATAAAGTGGACATTACTTGAGGCAAACTCTATAAATTGTTTTAATCCCACAATAAATTCATCCATCAAACCTCTACGCTCAGGTAGATTCCTTTTATACATCCAACTTCGTGCGTTCTGCATGTTTCCTGATCCCACAAATTCCAATATATTAAAATTTAAATAAATATTACATAATTGTAATTAATTTTTTCTATCTATCATAAATACAAATTATATATTTATGAACATCTCATCAATGAACTAGGTATAATTAATTCCAAATAAACTAGAATAACAAGTAATAGGGTTTAGGGTTGAAGCGTTTTATGATTTTAGGGTTAATGTTTTTAGTTATTAATTATTTCTATATTAATTAGATAAATAATAATATAATTAATATAATATATATTATATAATATAAATAAAATTTAATACATATTCAAAGTTATATGAATTAGGATTTATAAATAAGGGTTTCGGATTTAGATTTTAGGGTTTACGATTAAGGGTGTAGGATTTAGGGTTAAGGTTTTTATGATTTATGGTTTAGGGTTTATGATTTAAATTATAGTTAGGATTTAAATAATTAAGATTAAGGATTTACGATTTAAGGTTTACGGTTTACGATTTTAGGATTTAGGATTCATTGTTAGGGTTTTAGGGTTTTTGGATTTTTAAGGGGGTAAGGGTTTAAGGGTATATGCATTGATTATAAGGTTTAGGGTTTATGGTTTAGGAATTTTAGATTTTTAGATTTTTTAGATTTTTAAGCGGTTAAGGGTTTTTATGCATTGATTATAGGGTTTAGGGTTTATGATTTATGATTTTTATAGTTTAGGGTTTTTTAATAGGGTAACGGTTTAAGGGATTATGGTTAGATTATATAAGAGCCCTAGTGCCAATCATGTGATGATTGTTGTATGGACTCATTGTATCATATTTCTATATTTATAAAGGCATTTCTTTGGTTATTATACTTACTTGTATTGGTGCCAAATAACTAAGTATAATAATGTCCTTGAGTAGTAGGTTCATATCTATATCAATCGATTGGTTGAATCGATAGTGAGATGATATAGAGAACTCTACTCTAAAGCATTCCTAGTCGAGTATTAATATTCAGGGACAATGTTAATGCGACGAGACTAGCATGTAGGTCAATACGATGACTTGATCTCACAAGTCATGGGTATGGAGATATCAAGTTGACACATGGGTATGCATTGGAGAATGTATACTGAATGACCTGCCATGAGAAAGTATCATGGATCGTTATATGAGTGTCATATACTTTCTCATGTGGCTATTAGTATGACTATTAGTCCTTGGACCTGAAGTCACCATGGTTCCCAACATAAGGAGTTGCATGCTTTGACTTCGTCAAACGTCACCCGTAACTGGGTGGACTATAAAGGCGATTACTGGGTATGTAACGAATTATGTAGTGGGATGTGAGTGATGTAGATGGGATCTATCCCTCCCATATAACGGGAGTGATGTCATAGTTCTTGATAGAGTGAGATCACTAAAGTGCATGGCCATGCCAAATGAGTCAACATGAGATGTTGAGCTCGTTTGATTGAGTGAGTCTACTTGGTGTTCAAGACAAAGATTGATTAGAGGATGACACGGTCTATGCCTCGGTTTAATCAATCATGATATCAAGGATAGAAGGACATTTGTCACATATTGTGAAGGGTCACAATTAATAGTCACAATGGTGATGTTGGATCTCAACATTCTTGTAACTTGGGTAGTAGTGATGTGTTGCTAGATACCGCTCACTACTTATGCACCTAAATGAGTTTAGGGCATTGCCAACGTTACGAGAACCTATAGGGTCACACACTAAGGGCAATTAGATGGAGACTTGATCCATATGATGTATCAAGAGAATTGGTTTCATGAGATGAACCAAGTTGGGTTAAGAGTAATCCAAGTTAGACTAGTTGAGTTAGACTCAAGTTTGATTCAAGTGTTGAATGAGTCTAGTTGAGATTTGATTCATTAAATCAATTTAAATTAATGAATAGAGATTCATTAAATTGAAATTGATTTGAATCAATGGTTGGATTTGATCAACCATGGTTAAGTTAGACTTAACCAAGAGGAAGAAGAAAAATCAATTTGATTTGATTTTGCCATGTCATGGTGACATGGCATGGGGCCGGTCAAGCATTGGTTGATGATGATCCACATCATCAAGATGCCACATCATCAAGCCTATTAGTGGAGGCAAGATCATGGCATGGCATGGAGATCATGGGTAGTTACAACATGTAGTGGCCGGCCACTACCATTTAAAAGGGAAAAAATTGTTTTCATTAATTCTTTTCATTTTTCTTCTTCTTCTTCAACGTTGAGCTCTTCTTCCTCTCCCTCTCAACTCACTGACCGAACCTAGCAAAGGGTGCTAGCACACTCTAAGGTTCGGTTCCTCCATCAATTTGTCCGTGTGGATACCGATAGAGAGAAGGCGCGTGACTTCTTCGAGATCCGGCGAAGAACGGAGCGTGCGGGATAAGCGAAGGGCTTCGCAACTAGGGTAAAACTCTAACCAAGTAGATCTAGTGTAGATCTAAGTAGAAACAAGTTTCGTATAATTTTTGTTTGCACGAGATCCTCGGTTAAGGGCTACGGGGTTTCCGCAACGCAAAATCGGTTTTTGCAACCCGTAAAACCCAACAG
>NW_027428579.1:0-1435 GCF_044706935.1 Curcuma longa
GTCATATACTTTCTCATGTGGCTATTAGTATGACTATTAGTCCTTGGACCTGAAGTCACCATGGTTCCCAACATAAGGACTTGCATACTTTGGCTTCGTCAAACGTCACCCGTAACTGGGTGGACTATAAAGGCGATTACTGGGTATGTAACGAATTATGTAGTGGGATGTGAGTGATGTAGATGGGATCTATCCCTCCCATATAACGGGAGTGATATCATAGCTCTTGATAGAGTGAGACCACTAAAGTGCATGGCCATGCCCAAATGAGTCAACATGTGATGTTGAGCTCGTTTGATTGTAGTGAGTCTACTTGGAGTTCAAGACATGGATTGATTAGAGGATGACACGGTCTATGCCTTGGTTTGATCAATCATGATATCAAGGATAGAAGGACATTTGTCACATATTGTGAAGAGTCACAATTAGTAGTCACAAGGTGATGTTGGATCTCAACATTCTTGTAACTTGGGTAGTAGTGATGTGTTGCTAGATACCTCTCACTACTTATGTTTCTAAATGAGTTTAGGGACATTGCCAACGTTACAAGAACCTATAGGGTCACACACAAAGGGCAATTGGATGGAGATTAGGTTCATATGATGAACCAAGAGGATTAGATTCATGAGATGAATCAAATTGGATTAAGTGTAATTCATATTAGACTAATTGAGTTGATTTGATCAACCATGGGAGATTAGAAGTCAAGTTTGACTTGACTTGATGAGGAAGACTTCATGGTCAAGTTTGACTTGACTTGATGGTCAAGTTTGACTTGACTTGATGCCATGTCATCATCAAGTTTGACTTGACTTTGTGTCATGTCATCATCAAGGTTGACTTGACTTATGCCACCTCATGGTCATTGTTTGACTTGACCAATTGACTTCATGTTGAGGTGGCATAAGTAGTGCCAATCATGATGCTCCACATCATGAGGAAGATGATGACATCATAATGCCACATCATGGAAGTTACAAAAGTGGTTATAACTCATGGCATTAAATGGTTTTTAAATCCCCTTAATTGGCATTAAAAGTTGCCGAGCACTCACAAGTGTGAAAGAGAAGCACTTTTCGATTCTAACGTGAACAATTCTCATTCACTTCTTTTCTTCTTCCTCTCTTGGTGGATTTTGCTTCTCCTTCTCCTCTCCCTCCCTACTTGCTGACCGAACCTTGCTAAGGGTGCTAGCACACTCAAAAAGGTTAAGGTCTCCATCCATAGTCCATGTGGATACGTATAGAGAGGAGGCGCTTGACTCCTTCGAGATCCGACGTCGCGAAAGGGTTTGCGGGATACGCGAAGGGCACGCATCAAGGGTAAAGGCTCTAAACTCGTAGATCTAGAGTAGATCTAAGTAGAAAGCACATATATGAATTTGCACGGATCCGGTGGCTTGGGGTTACGGGGTTTCCGCAACGCAAAAAGCGGT
>NW_027428580.1:0-1166 GCF_044706935.1 Curcuma longa
ATCGTTCCCGTTCATATGGAAGGGATAGATCTCATCTACCTCACTCACATCCTTCGCATAACTTATTGCATACCCAGTGATCGCCGTTATAGTCACCCTATTACGGGTGACGTTTGACGAAGCCAAAGTATGCAACTTGTTATGTAGGGAACCGTAGTGACTTCAGGTCTAAGGACTATTCATACCAATGGTCACATGAGAATGTTTATGACACTCATATAATGATCCATGAAATATTCTCATGGCGGGTCTATTCAGTACATACGACTTGTGAGATTAAGTCATCAATTGACCTACATGTAGTCTTAACGCATTAATATTGTCCTTGCATATTAATGTTCGACTAGGAATAGTTAAGAGTAGTGTTCTATATATGTCTACAAAATCTCACTATCAATTCAACTAATTGATATGCTATGGACAAGAACCTACTACTCAAGGACACTATTATATTTATTCAAATAGCACTAATAAGAAATAAATATAATAAGCAAACCTTGTCCTTATTAAGTGAATATGATACATATGTTCCTTATACAATCATCTCATGATTGGCACTAAGACTGACACTAACAATTTCCCACTAGTACTAGTGTCAATCACTGTAATCTCTAAGACTCAGTGACCTAGTGTGACCATCATGCTTCCTCTGTGCTAAAGCCTTGGTCAAGAGATCCGCAATGTTAGCATCAGTATCTACTCTGCATATCCGCGCATCTCCTCTATCGATGATCTCTTGAATGAGGTGATATCGCCGTAGTATATGTTTGGAACGCTAGTGAGAACGAGGTTCCTTAGCCTGTGCTATAGCCCCGTTGTTGTCACAATAAAGCTCTATAGGGCTCACAATGCTAGGAACTACACCAAGCTCAGAAACAAACTTTCTGATCCAAACAGCCTCCTTTGCTGCATCTGAAGCAGCAATGTACTCGGCCTCTGTAGTAGAATCCGCAACTGTGGCTTGCTTTGAACTCTTCCAGCTCACAGCACCACCATTTAGACAAAAGACATACCCTGACTGCGATCTGTAATCGTCCTTGTCCGTTTGGAAGCTAGCATCGCTGTAACCCTTTACAACAAGCTCCTCATCGCCTCCAAATATCAAGAAATATTCTTTAGTTCTTCTCAAGTACTTAAGAATATTCTTGACGGCTGTCCAGTGACTA
>NW_027428581.1:0-1237 GCF_044706935.1 Curcuma longa
CTTACCTCTTGTACTAGAGTTCCCAAAATACTTATGTGCCTAAAAGGAAAAGATGAAACCTCTTGCCTTAAGAATCCCTTTTGTTCCTCTTTGCTTCCCCTAGAATACCTAAGCCTTCACTAAATCTTCTTGTGAACCTTGTTGATGGAGAGAAAAGGGGAGGGAAGTTTTGGTGGAGAAGAGGAAAGAAGAGAAAGGAGAGGGAGGTTTCGAAAATCCTTTGGCATTTTCTTCCCTGTTTACTTATAGTAAATAAAGATGAAACATCTTCACTTGGTGACTCTTCACCTTTCATGGTGCCTCTTCATGTGCCCTACAACATATATCTACAAATTTCCTTATCCTTCTAATAACACACCCTTGCTAGGGCTCATGGTTACCTCATGCATTCCTAAAGCTTGCCACTACTTAAGGTCAAGGTTCAATCCTTGGCACTAATATTTTTCTTACTCTTTTTCTTTTATTTTTGGCAAAGCCCACAAAAGGTAAACCCCGTCAAGAGTTATGCTATATCCTTCTTAATCACATGGAGCCCATTTGGTTTTAGGATAAAATGCTATTAGTGATCCATTAAGGATTTTTTTTTTACCATTCAGCCCCATGTAAGGCCCATTAGTACTTACACTAAAATTTTCATAACCTAAGCTATCATTCATGTAGACATGTTCAATATTAAGGAAATATTGAAAGAAAATATCGAGCGTATAACCGTCAATTTGGGATTGGCTCGCCGGATTGACCCGTCCCACCAAGTAATTTAGACAGATTAAGTTGAAATTTTATTAATCCATTTTAAGACAGATTCATATGGATTGACTTGCCTAGGCCCGTGCCTAGGCCCGTGACCTGCGTGGGTTGGCCCGCGGTGGACTTGGGTTGGCCCGCGGATTGAGAAAGTTTATTTATGTATTTCAAAATTTAAAATTAAAATAGAAAAGTCAATAAATTAGTGGGCTTGATCCCTCTAAATTATAATTCAAGCTTAAAAATTTAAAAATTTGACTTGATCAATTTAAACTATAATCCAAACTTAAAATTTTTGATGTTTTAAATATTTTTTACAAGCCCGAGGGTTGGCCTGCCTAACCCGCAACCCGTTTTGGATTGGCTTGGGTTGGGTTGGATATTTTCTAACCCGCCAAGTTGATGGGTCGGCCCGCCCTGCCCTACTATATGTTGGGTTTTTAGTGAGTTGGTCTGCTCTGCTATGGGTTGACCTATTTGACAGCTCTAGTTG
>NW_027428582.1:0-2868 GCF_044706935.1 Curcuma longa
AGCTCCATTTATGAAACTTGAACAGGTCTAGTTTATTTTTTGATCACTCGATCCATCTAACACTAACACACTCTGCCTTGTGTCCAAACACACAAATTTGAAGATTGGGTGATGATGTGATGATGTGGAAAAACAATTGTGGAGATGAGGGAAAGACAGCATAGAGGAGGGTAGGGTTATAAAGGAGCCAACCTGAGCTTGTTTTATTCAAGTTTGCTTGTCAAAAAATAGATAAACTCAATATGTTGTTTGATTTACTGAGATCAATTTTTTTTTTCAAGCTTGTTATTATAATTCCTTGCTTATGTCCTAGCTTTAAGTGAGCTCAAGCTTTTACTAAGCTCAACTAGGAAAAAAATGTACTTATAAGTTCAGCTTTCAACTTGTTATAACTAACTGATACTAAAGTATTAAATCAAACACCATGCTAAGACAAATTTCGTTTTTGTGTTTTTAATAGAATTAACATTATTAATAGCTTCACTATTGTTGAATATTGGTGTGATTATTTTGCTTTATAAATTTCCTCTTATAGGTTGTTTGCTTCTGGTTTAGACTCCAAACTTATACACGTAAAAAAATGGTAAGTCATTTCAATTTAATTTTGACTTAATATCTTGGTTATATAATAATTTGAATGTATTTTTTGATTTAGGGAAGAACATATGTTGTTTTTGTTGGACGTCAACCGGGGATATACGACACTTGGCTAGAAGCATCTAGGCAGGTTAATGGTTTTAAGGGTGCTATACACCAATCTTTTAAGAGTAGAGAGGAGGCAGAAAAAGCATTTCAACAAAATGTCAATAAAAATTCTACCTCCACTTCTGTTTCATCGACTCAGAACCAAGTTTCTAATACAACTTCAGCTTCAGTATCAAGTTCGTCTTCAAAGAGAAAACTGTCGCGACCAGAAAAATTATCTAAGATGAAAGAAGCTTTGGAAACTTTGGAAGAACTAAAACAACAAATAGAGGCTCTCCATTTTAGTGATGATGAAGATTAGAGCAAATAGTTTCTGGATTAGCGTGTCAGATATTGTATCTTGATGATGATGATGTTTGTGGATTATGGATTGGTTTAATGTTTTGTAGCATCTGATATTAATCTGAACTAGCAAATATTATAGAGCTCCTTATGTTGTTTGGTGTTTGCAATGCTCTCTAGTATCTTATATAATAATTGTACTGACTGTTAAACATTGATGAATGGAAATGATAGATTAATTAACATTGTGTGTTGATATGGCATGAACCAATCGGATATAAGTTTAATTTCTTAGGTGATCTTATTACAAAAATATCCCAGGATCTTTATTTAGTTACCTATCTTATGATGTTGATGATGTTTTAAACGGCACACTTGATTCTCATCTTCATGGTATGGCTGACTTGTTCATTCATGTATTGGTGACAAACTTCATACTATCGATTGACTGTTCATCAGTTGTCTTGCTCAGGGAACGAAAAGGCTATGCTCGATTGGCCGACCAGAGTTAAGATTGCAGCTGGGCCAGCTCGAGGAATAGCCTACCTACACGAGGATTGTAATGCTTCAACTAGTTACTAGTGATCTGTTTTGAAACTCTACTGGTTGGTATTTCGATCACTACTGACTGACCTTGGGGTTTTTTATAGGCCATCCAAGGATAATTCACAGAGATATCAAGTCCTCCAATATATTGTTGGATAGCAACTTTGAAGCTCAGGTTATCGTCGATATAATACGAATAATACTTTGAACATTATTTCTGAAGTTACTATTGTCACAACGCGTGTAATAGGAACTTTCGGGTAGGCGAACGAATGAAATAGGTTGCAATCTATGTATCCAGTATTTTAGAAGAAAATAAAGAATTTTTAAGAAAGAAAAATATAACCATCACAACACACTCATTTGTGCATCAAAACAATTAAAACATGAACATCAAACATGATTTAAAATGCCCATCTTTCTTTACAACTTAAAACTTCACTTTCAAACACCATGCTACGAGTTTCTTTACAACACATGATTTAAAATGCAAAGGAACTAAAACATGCATGCTACCAGTTTCTTTACAACTTAAAACTTCAGGGAAAGCCGCCTGTAAGCAATGAAACATCAAGCACCCAGCCTGTAAGCAAAACAAAAACTCAGCAGTTCCATAAGGAAAGCCGGCACCTCATCCCAGTCTGTAAGCAATGAAACATCAAGCACCCAGCCTGTAAGCTTCACCAAGACTCCTCACAAAGGTCAGGCATAACATGGCACCCAGCCTGAAAAATAGAAACATTTGTTCACGATAAAGTGCAAAATGGCACTGATCTCTTTGAAAAAACAAAAGAAGTATACGAATGAAATACCCGTAACATGATAAATTGGAAGGATGATTTTAAGTAGGTTGCGCCTCAGATAGGATATTTTACCAACATTTCTTCCATAACTTCAATGGAGAGAGAAGACAAATATGACCAACATTTATTCACATGGAAGAGGACATAAAAATGTTTATTTCCATGCTCAGATATTTTCTAGATGTGTTGTTTTATCTAGGCCAGTGACATTAGGACATATCAACGACATCATTATCTTGTTAGATAAATTAACATTGCTAATGGTTAAGAGGGAGTGAAGTGACGAAAATTAGAAAACCCCAGGGATATCTTGATGATTTAGAAACTCCAAAGAGGGGTTTTGAAAAGGAGATAAACTTTAGGTTGCAAGATGAAAATTCTCCTTTTACAATTTGGACACTCATAGTTTCCAAATAAATGTAGGGCAATAAAAAAATACAAAATGAAAATACAAATTTACCTCTCCTCTTCCCTTCCATCAGTACCTTCCAAATCCATTACAATTGTGCAAGGATCTATTCCCTGACATTTT
>NW_027428583.1:0-3269 GCF_044706935.1 Curcuma longa
AAATGGTCCAGGAGGAGTCTAGGTGACTCAGGACCGTAGAGCTTGGTGCTCGGGTGAGAACGAGAAAGTCTTTGTGGCTTGTCTCCTGGATGGTCCAGGAAGAGCCTTGGTGGCTCAGGACCGAAGTAGCCGGGAACTTGGTGTTCGTAGGCAAATGAAGAGAGCTTTGGTAGCTCATCTTCGGAGATGGTCCAGGAGGAGTCTTTGTGGCTCAGGACCGTAGAGCTTGGTGCTCGGGTGAGAATGGAGAAAGCCTTGGTGGCTTGTCTCCGGGATGGTCCAGGAGGAGCCTTGGTGGCTCAAGACCAGATTGGCCAGGAGCTTGGTGCGAATGGCCGGGAAGTGGTCCGAGAGAGCTTTGGTAGCTCGGCTTGGGACCGTGAGCTTTGGTAGCTCGACTTCAGGGAGCCTAGGTGGCTCAGAACCTGAGTGACCGGGAGCTTGGTGCGAATAGCCGGGAAGGTCCGAGAGAGCTTTGGTAGCTCGGCTCGGGACCGTGAGCTTTGGTAGCTCGACTTCAGGGAGCCTAGGTGGCTCAGAACCTGAGTGGCCGGGAGCTTGGTGTTGATGGCCGGGATGGTCCGAGAGAGCTTTGATAGCTCGGCTCGAGACCGTGAGCTTTGGTAGCTCGATCTTCAGGGAGCCTTGGTGGCTCAGAACCTGAGTGGCCGGGAGCTTGGTGCGAAAGGCCGAGATGGTCCAGGAGGAGAGCCTGGTAACTCGGCTCGGACCGTGAGCTTTGGTAGCTCGATCATCAGGGAGTCTTTGTGACTCAGAACCTGATAAGTCCGAGAATGCTTTGGTAGCTAAGCTCGGACATGACTGTTACATTGCTTTCTTTCATTCTGTCCTGATATTGGAATGTTCTAATGCTACTTTTGAGTGTGCAGGTATACAGGACAGGTATGGGAGAAATATTTCAAATGAACAGTGGAAGTTCCAAGGCAATCTTTGATCAGTCTTTTCTGCAAAGAGGATTACAGGTAAACGGCGCACGCCAGCTGGTAGCAGTACCTGCGGTTGGCAGGGAAGGGTGGCTGCAGCTTTTGGCAGAAGTCCGTTGGGCACTGTAATCGAGGATGCAGGTCTATAAAGATGTTGAAGAGGCGCTGAGGAACATAACTTTTGAACTTGAACTTTCAAACGTTTATTTGTTGAAGTGCTGTTCAGAAATCTTGAGCTCAAACTGCTAGTCGAAGCTAGAGGAAGAAGAAGAGCAACGTCCTGATTTTGGAGAGACAGGCTTGAGCTGCAAGCGGTCTTTGTTGTTCCTCTCATTCTTAGTCTTTGACGCATTCTTTAGTTCTCCTTTGTCTTGTGCTTTATTTCATTATCTGTTGAGACAAATCTGTGGAGAGGTTCCTCCACCGAGAAGGAGAAAGAACTTAGCCGGTGTTACCGGGGTTTGATCTGCCGAAAGATCAAGGAGTCGTCCACCTTACGGACACGCCGAGGAGTAGGAGCAAGTTATCTCCGAACCTCGTAAATCCTTGTCTTAGCTTGCTGATCTTCATTTGCCTGTGATCAAGTCATTATTTCCACTGCGTAACCGAAGATTAAGCAAGAAAGGCGATAAGTGTGGACGGCTATTCACACCCCCCCCCCTCTCTAGCCGTGTTCAAGAGATCCAACAGACACTCTATGACTCGACACTTGACCTCAGTGCTCAACTAACTCAACACTCAACCAAATTAGTTGGACCATACAAGGAAGCGACCCACTCAAAATCAGCCATTCACCTGGATAACCAAGCAGTACAGAGCTTGATAGCGTAAGATTATCAACTCAGGTCATCTTAATAAATAAGAATGAATTTTGATTTTATAATTTCAAATTCAATAAATTTCTCTTATATCTTCATCGAAGATTGTCCAACAATCTTAAAACAGGTTCTGTTCTATTGAGATAGCCACGGAAGCGGTTGAGGTGCAACAAACTCAACGCATGACCGCCCCCTCCGCTCTGATTGAAAATATTTCAATCAACCATGGGGAAAGGCCAGAGAAGTTTAGTGGGTTGAACTTGAAGCGGTGGTAGCAGAAGATGCTCTTCTACCTGATCACATTGAATCTGACTCGGTTCTTGACCGAGGAACCTCCTAAGCCGTCTGAGGATGCGACTGATGTCTAGACCATCAGTCCAATGAGACATTGACTTATTCTAAGTTCCTATATCGAAACTACATCCTCAACTGCCTTACCGACTCACTATATATTGTGTATAGCATGAAGAGAACAGCTAAGGAGCCGTAGGAGTCCCTAGATAAGAAGTACAAAACGGAGGATGCGGGGGCCAAGAAGTTCATCGTGGGTTGATTCCTTGACTATAATAGGGTTGACTCCAAGATGGCGATCAGCCAAGTCCAGGAGCTTCAGGTGATCCTACACAAGATCTACTCAGAAGGTATGGTTCTGAGTGAAACCTTCCAGGTGGCTGTTATAATTAAGAAGATGCCTCTTGACTGGAAGGACTTCAAGGACTACCTAAAGTATAAATGAAAGGAGATGGATGTGGAAAAACTCATTATAAGACTTCACACTGAGAAAGACAACAAGAGTTCAAAGAAAAGTTGTTCTCTCAGACTACTATGAAAGCCAACATGATCAAGCACAGTCAAAGCTTGAAAACGAAAGAATCTCAAATCTTCCAAGATGGGATCTAGAAGAGGCATAAGCAAAAAGAAAATTCTCTAAGAAGTGCTTCAACTGTGACCGAGTCTGTCACAAGTCTTCAAAGTGCAAAAAGCCGAAGAAGCGGGAGGTCAACTTGAACGACGGACTAGAAATGGATGATCTCTGCGTCATGGTCTCCGAGCTGAATCTAGTGGATTTAAATCTGCAACAATGGTGGATCGATACTGGTGCCACCAAATATGTGTGCTGCAACAAAGAGATGCTCCACAACTTTGAAGAAGTTGATGGGGACAAGTAAGTTGTTCATGAAAAACTTAGTAACTTCAGACATCAAGGGCTAAAGGAATGTAGTGCTTAAGATGACCTCAAGTAAGGAGCTCATTCTAAATAATGTACTATATGTTCTATAGATTCGAAAGAATCTAATGTATGGATCGCTTCTGAGCAACCATGGTTTTTGCATTATTTTTTAGTTGGACAAAGTTGTACTGTCCAAGAATAAAATGTTTATAGAAAAGGACTATGTAACTAATGGGTTATTCAAGCTCAGTGCAATGGTCATTGGGCTCACAGTTAATAAGAATGAAAGCTCTTCTATCTATATGCTTGAGTCTTCGTTTTTGTGGTAAGGTAGGT
>NW_027428584.1:0-2770 GCF_044706935.1 Curcuma longa
CACCCCCTCTAGCGAACCAACCGATCCTAACACTCTTCTCTTCTTTCTCCTGCGAAAGAAATCGGAGGAGAAACCAAAAAAGGGATGGGGAAACCATTTCGTTGTTGAAGTAATGGAGCGATGGGGGAAGGAGCGGCCGCGGCGCCATCTCCTCCACCTTGCTCGACGTCATCTATCGCTCCATCGACGATTCCGATGCCGGCGGAGCGCCCGAACCATATCCTGTCGCTGCCCCACGCCGGCCGCTTCCGCCCTCGAAGGTGAGGACGCTGACCCGACCCCGCGGCCTCCCGCACATCTCCTCCGCATCCAGCTCCTCCGATAACTGCAGCTTCGGTGGGTTCTCCTCTTCCTCCGAACCTGACTCGTCCGTTGAGCCGCCGCGCCGCCCGGTATACGGCCGATCCGCACCCTCCCTCCGCCTTCTCGCTCCGCCGCTCACTCCCCTCCTCCTCCGCCTCCCCGGCCGACGCACGTGCTCCTTCGCCGCCGGCGAAGCACCACCGAGGGAGGGCCAGGTCGAGCTCGATCCGGAGCAAGCTGCGCGATCTGGGGCGATCCAAGGCGGGCGTCCTTGGGGTCCCGCTTCGTCAGCCTCCTCAACTCCCTCTTCGCCAACGCCGCAAGGAAGCAGAGGAAATCGAAACCCTCGACCGTCGATGACTCGACATGCTACGCGGCGTCCACTCGATCTCGGTCGTGCCTCATGAAGATGTCGTTGTCGAGGAAGGGGCGGGCCTCGGATGACGAGGGTGTCAAGAGATCGGTGAGGTTCCACCCGGTGAGCGTGATCATGGGCGAGGAAATCCTCCCGCGCGGCAAGAATATTCCTTACGCGGGCGAACATGTGGTGGCGGCGAGGGCGGAGGATCAAAGGCGGCTAGCCGCAGTGGCAGAAGGGATTGCGAGGGAGGAGGCGAGGAGGAAAGTGGAGAAGATGCTGAGGAGTTTGGAAGTCGAGAAGAAGAGGATGAAGACGAGATGAGCGATTTGAGCTCCGATCTATTTGAACTGGAGAGTCTTACGATTAACGGCGGCGGCGCCGGTGGTGGTGGCGGTTATAGAGACGAGCTACCGGTGTACAAGACAACGCATCCAGGTACCGCTTTTTCTCGTGGCATCGTCACATGATAATTATTAAAATTTAGGGTGCTAAATGTTAATCTTCTTGCTACCATTGGTGTTGATTTATAAAAATGGAGGATGGAAGAGAGATTTCAAATTCCTGCCATATTAAATGTCTCATCCTAATCTACTGAACATTTACATATTTGAATTTCAATCATCCAAAATTTAGAATTTTGTTTAAAAAAAAAACCCTAAAACCTAAACCCTAAATCCTAAACCCTAAAACCTAAATCGAAACCCTAAACCATCAAACCGTACGTAAACCTTAAACCCTAAAACCCTAAACCCTAAACCCTAAAATCCTAAAATCCATAAACCCTAAAACCTAAACCCTAAATCCTAAATCACTTAACCCTAAAATCCTAAACCCTAAATCCTAAATCATAAACCCACTAAACCGTAAATGACTAAACCTATAAACCCTAAATCTAAATTCTTAAACCCTAAACCTAAACCCTAAACACTAAAACCCTAAACCAAAACCCTAAATCCTAAACCCCCTAAACCCTAAACTCCTATAAACCCTAAACTGTGAACCCTAAACCCTAAGTTTCTAACTGTAAACCCTAAATCCTAAACCCTAAACTTTAAACCCTAAAACGTCGCAAACCACCTAACCCCTAAATCCTAACCCTAAACCCCCTAAAACCTAAACCCTAAACCCTAAAACCTTAACCTAAACCACAAACCCCCTAAATCCTAAAATATAAACCGTAAAACCTAAACCCTAAACTCAAACCCTAAACCCTAAACCTTAAACCCTAAACCCTAAACCTTAAACCCTAAACCCTAAACCCTAAACCCCTCTAAACCCTAAACCCTAAATCCTAAACCCTAAAACCTAAACCATAAACCCCCTAAACCCTAAACCTAAACCCCTAAACCGTAAACCCTAAACCTTAAACCCTAAATCCTAAACCCTAAAAACCCTGTAAACCCTAAATCCTTAACTTTAAACCTAATCCCTAAACCCTAAACCCTTAACCCTAAAACCTAAACGTAACCTAAACCCCTAAAAGCCTAACCCCTCAAAATCTAAACCCTAAACCCTAAAATCCTTAAACCTCTAAATCCTAAACCCTAAACCCTTCCCTTAAACTCCTAAATTCTAATACCCTAAACCCTTTTAATTTAATGTTAATATTTATTATTATAATTTAGTCTGAATTAATTAGACATATTTAATTGATGAATAGATAAGTAAGAACAAGTTTATAAGTAAAAATTAGAATTTATGGGATTACAACAAGTGTTGATGAATTAACAAAGAATTATTGATGAATTATATTTTAATATGTTGAAATTTATGGATTCAGGAAAAATGCAGAAAATACGAAGTTGGATGTATAACAAAAATTTACCTGAACGTAGAGGTTTGACCGATGAATTTATTGCGGGATTAGAACAATTTATCGAGTTTGCTTCAAATAAGGTTGATTTTATGGATGGAGATAAGATAAGATGTCCATGCAAAAAGTATCACAAAGACAAATTTTTACAATGTAATAAAGTACGAGAACATCTTTGTAGATTTGGTTTCACCCCCAATTACTATAATTGGACTTCTCATGGTGAACCGTTCATATCAGATGAAGATTATGGATCAATTTAATCCATACAATACTCAGGCATGCCCAACCCT
>NW_027428585.1:0-2260 GCF_044706935.1 Curcuma longa
AATGTCGAGCGTGGGGGATGAGCAAGACATTCGGAGTGGCTGGTGAGCGGATGAGCTTTACGGTGGATATTAGATGTGTTCTAGGGTTTTCATGTTTGCTAATAGTCGTCAGAGAAGTGTTTTGTGTGAGAAGCTACAGTAGGATCAGTGATGCTTGGTGCAGATGCATAGGGAGCAGGAATGTAGTGATGATGAGAGGTGATGTTGGTTGGTAGATGGTGGATATGTCGGCTTGACCTCAGAAGAAAGATTCAGAGCGCTTGATAGTGGGGAACAATGACATTGAGATTGGAGGTAGGTAGATTAGAAGCGAGCTAGGGAGCAGAGAAGAAATATGGCAAATACGGAATCCACTTGTATTGGGACTAAAATAGAGAGTAAAACAGGAATTTGGCTTTGATACCAATTGATGGAAAATACGGAATCGACTTGTATTGTGACTAAAATAGAGAGTAAAATAAGAGTTTGGCTTTGATGCCAATTGATGTACAATGAATGGAACTAAACCTCAAATAGATAAAAACTTATTTATTCTTATTAAACAAATTTTGGTTTTACATGAGATATAAGGATGTTTTATAGGTTTGATCTTACAAAAATTAGGAAATAACTAAATAATCTAGAAAATAAATAATTACCATTAATTGACTACCCAAACTGATGAATTAACAAATAACACGAGAAACAATGCAAAATAACTCGAAATTCAAATTATTCTTAATCTGCATCAATTTTCCTAGGCAGTTTGTAATACTCAATAAATTAATTAACTTCTTGAACAAATTATTGGATATAAATGGCTTATGGTTGATTAATGTGTTTAACTCCTCTTCTGATTAGTATTTCAAAGTGTAGTTAATTGCTTGCCATATTCCATAATTTTTGAGCTTCAATTTTTTTATTCCAATACAAGGTTACTCACTTGAACCCACATCTGCCATTCACTTTTCAGCACAACAGATAGCACATGCCTTCATCCTGAACTTGTGTGATAGTTCTGCACCACACATTAGACTAAAGCAAAAGGATGTGGAATCTTGTCGTATTGTGTGTGACACATGTGCCATCCTTGTATGAGCCTAGAGGATTGTTTTGAAGTTTGAACTTTTACAGGAGGCCAGCATCTAGGCGGTTGAGAACTAACCTAGTGTTTATTGTGATGCATTTACTGCACTTTGGCTACCTAACAAAATTTAAGCTGAAAATTGTGTTTAAGGTTGAAGAGACATACTTTGAGTTCCATCCTTGAACTTTATTTCAGTTTGAAATCTGTGTGAACTTGTATAGTTATACTTCTAGTGTCATGCAGTTTTCTAATTTGTTTTGTGACTGGTTCTTGGAATGTGGCTTCACTTATTATGCCGACTTTATTAGAAAGGGGAAGAATCTGCTGAACGGTTAAAAGGAGCTGTTAATGCAGTCCAAGATCTATACGAAGTGGTTCACCATGATGTTCTTGCTCTTGATATGAGGTTCCCTGCTACTTATTTCTTAGATTTAATTACATTTTTCATTTAGGTTTTGATCATCATTATTATTATTTTATTATCAAGGGGCAATATTGATGCTTGGACTGAAATAATTAATGCAAGAGCTGATGGTCGTCTCTTCTCTAATTTGAATTGGCCTAAAGATCCTGAATTGGTATGTAAATCTTAGGTGTATCGTCTTTGCTAGAGCATGTGATTTGCATTGATAGTAAATAGCAATCATGTCAACATCTTCTGTCACACTACTGCTTATTATCATTCTTAAGTGACTCCTTACATCCTATGAGTGCAGAAGGCACTGATAAAGAGATTACATGCACTTCTGACTACCAATGAATCTGCCTCAAATGTTCCTAGAAACTTGGAAGCTAGGCGTAGGTTGCAATTTTTCACGAACTCTCTGTTCATGAAAATGCCAATTGCAAAGGCAGTTTCTGAAATGTTATCTTTCAGGTGAAACACAATTTCTGCTGTGCTAGTAACATTGTCATTTGTCAGTTTGTTATATGTGAAATATTGATTTTCTCAAGATCTACAATAACTTTTTTTCTCCCGTTGCAGTGTATTTACTCCCTATTATTCTGAGACTGTGCTCTATAGCCTGGATGAACTCCATAAGAAAAATGAGGATGGAATATCTACTTTATTTTACCTCCAAAAAATTTATCCAGGTTTCCTTATTTTATAATAGTTTGTAATGTTCACTATCCTCAATGAATTTTGCTTATCTTTGCCTCGCCCAAATAGATTAAATGGATGACTTATTATGA
>NW_027428586.1:0-2112 GCF_044706935.1 Curcuma longa
CACCCCCCTTTAGCGTGTTTTCGATCCTACATATAGTAGTAAACTTGAAGGAACCACGAGTCCATAAGACAAGTAAACACATCGAGCACAAGTACCACCTGATACGAGACATCATAAAGCGAGGAGAAGTTGTTATCGCCAAGATTACATCAGTAGATAACCTGACAGATCCTTTCACAAAGGCCCTTCCGGCGAGAGCTTTTGATAGACATATTGAGGGTATGAGAATCAGATGTATGGCAGCATTTGTGGCAGCATAGTCTTTTAGTATAAGTGGGAGATTGTTGGGATGTATACTATAAGCCTAACTTTTGTATGAACATCTATTTTGAAATAATTTAAAATGAGAATCACTTTGGTCAAATTTTTGCATTTTATGTTAATGTAGTTGTCCACTTAATTTATATTGTAGATAACATGGTGTGTGGTGCCACACAGAAGATCATGTTATCAATTCCTTATAAATTATAAATAGTACCTCACAACCAAGATGGATTGGGACAAACCATTGGAACAGTTATAGTGTAATTGGTATTAGTTTATCTTGACTATAAAATTACACTAGTACACTTTGTGTGTATTGAGTAGGACCATTTGAGGTCGTTCGATTTATACTGACTATATAATCGAACTAGACCTCTGTTATTATGGATGTGTATACTCTTAATCCCTATATAATAACTAGCACATATACTTAGTATTTATTTCTTTAATTCATCAAAAGGTGAGGTTTATTCGTTAAATCAAAAGGCCCGATGAGTTGGGAGATAATGTTATATATATAGTGTGTTATTGATTAAAGAAAGAATCTGTGTCCTAATTATTTAGGCTGATGATGTCTCCTTGAGGAGCTCATAAGGATTATCATGTAAACCCTGCAGGTGGACTTAGTCTGCATGATAATAAAGTTGAGTGGTACTACTCTTGGATTCAGAAGTTAATTAATTGAGTTGTCAATAATTCAATTAATTGACGGACATACGATATCTTAAACACAAAGAGATTAATGCACTCATGATAAGAAGGAGTCCATATTATAATATGGGATTGGTGCGGTAGTTCAATAATAATCCTTTAGTAGTATGAGTTATTATTGATGGACTTGAGTTGGTTGTTCAGGGAGAACATAGGAAGCCAAAGCCCATTAGAGGTCAAAATCAATTCCTCCTCTAGGTCCCTGTTGTAGCCTATGGATAAAGCCTCATATCCACCCAATAAGATTCTGTTAAGAATTTGGTTAGAATTCTATTTAGAATTCTATTAAGAATTTGGTTAATAGAATTCGATTAATCCTATATAGAATTATGTTAATTTTATTATCCAACAAAATTTTATTAAATTTTATTATCCAATAAAATTTTATTAAATTTTGTTATCCAACAAAATTATAATTCGATTAAATTTTTTCTTAACTTCTTAGGGGAGGCAAGCCTATAAAAGGAGAGGAAAGGGGTGGCTCAAGATCATCTAATATATTTTCTTGATTCTATGCAACGATCCTATAAAAGGAGAGGAAAGGGGTGACTATAAAATTACACTAGTACACTTTGTGTGTATTGAGCAAGACTGTTTGAGGTCGTTTGTTATCCAATAAAATTTTATTAAGTTTTGTTATCCAATAAAACTTTAGTTAAATATTTTGTTATCCAACAAAATTTTATTAAGTTTTGTTATTCAACAAAACTTTGCTTAAAAATTTTGTTATCCAACAAAATTATATAAATTTTGTTATACAACAAAATTATAATAATTTAGTTATTTTTTTCCTAAAAATTCTATAATGGTAAAGCTATAAAAGGGGAGGAAAGGGAGAGGCTAAAAACACAATTTTTCCCTTCTATAATCTCCTAGGGCCGGTGCCACCTTGAATCTCCTTGTTTCTTCAAGTTAGGGTCGGCGCCCCTCTTCACCATCTTTCCCCTTTTCTTGTGCTAGGGCCAGCGCCCAAGCTTCCTATCTTTTCCCTTGCTAGGGCCGGCACAGAAGGATCCTTTCCTTGTTAGGGTCGGCGGCGAATAAGGGAGAAAGAAGAAGAGAAGGAAGAAAAGGAAGAGGAAGAAGAAGAAGAAGAGGAGTTTCTTCTCTTTTCCTCTTTGGCCGTTTCTCTTCAAT
>NW_027428587.1:0-28360 GCF_044706935.1 Curcuma longa
TGGAACGATTACGAGAAGCTTTACATGCTTCCGGTAGCAAACCTTGATTACAACCTAACAGTGATTCTGACTTTGACGTGGCAGTGGTTCCTCTATTCTCCTCCGATGGATGACATGAGTTAGAGTTTACAATCATCGACAAAGATGGAAAGCGACGTGATGCTAGGACTCCGGTGTTGCCCTTCTCCCATGCAGACAACGGAGTAGAGGATGGCAGACTCCGGCATTGCCCTTCTCCCACAGGCGGCAAGAGAGGGGATGGTGTCTTCTTTTGCGGAGACGTTCACCGATGGTCGGTGATGGGTGGAAAAAGCCCAATCGAGCGTCGACAGCGGTAGTAAACAGAGAAAGGGAAGAGGAAGAGATCGTGGTTAATAACATGAAGGAGTAGGTGGCACGATGCTAGGGTTTCACTCCCTCTCTTCCTTTCCCAGCGACCAGGCAAAGTTGGCGACGACTCCAGCTGTTTCTCACGGACGAAGAACATGGACACACACGATACTAGAGTTGTTGGCCTCTCCTCTTCTGGCCTATCCTCCAACGGAAACTCTAGTGATCGGCGGCTGTAGGACACGCCCAATCCGACTTCGGCGGTGGCGAAACAGAGAGTAGAGGAGGAGAAGAGAAAACTAGGGTTTTGGCTTGTCCTCTTCTACCTTATCCTCCAGTGGAAACTTTGGTGATCAGTAGCGGAAGGACAAGCCCAATCCGGCTTCGACGGCGACGGCGAGCAGAGAGGAGAAGAAGAAGAGGGATCGTGGATAGGGTTTGGCATGCTTCTTCCTCGACGCTCATAGCTCCTTTTAAACCCAACCTCCGGGAGTTTTACAGCGTAGGACGCAGGATCACGACAGCGTCCTCGTCGGTTCCGAGGAAATCGGCAATCGCACGAGGCACGGTCTTCTCGCGTGGGGCAAAAGCAGTAGACCTGGTCAGTGATCAGGCATAAACCGGGAGAAAAAGAAAAGGGCTAAACCAGACTGGGTTCAACCTCAATTCACTGTAGCGAGCCCAAAATTTAGGATTTACTATAGTGAACCGGGTTCAATTTGGTTCAATACTAAATCGCTTGGTTCAATAATCAAACGGCCTTCGATTTAACTCAAACTAGTTTTGTTCATTTCATCTTCAAAAGATGAATCCCCCCTATCTCTTCTATTTTGCCAAAACATCTTCCATCATAAACTAAACCAAGTTGGTTCAATTTGGTTTAAAATTAAATTGTTTGGTTTAATAATCAAACCACCTCTAATTTGAACCAAATCAATTTTGTTTATTTCATCTTCGCAAGATGAAGTCTATTATTTTTCTTTGTCCGATCCAACCAGACTTTATTTTTCTCGATCTGAGAATCTAATTTTCAAACTCGTTTTAAGTCCTTCGGAGAACTTGTAATGTGTGTGACCCAATAGGTTCTCAGTTATATTAACCATCCATAATTAATCATTAATTACGGAATGATCATGAATGGCATGTAGTAGTACATCATGATCCCCAATTGATCAAAAAATCAACAATTAATTCTAGAACATTTCTAAACCCTTCAGCAACTATATTGAAACATGCCTCATTCCTTTCACCGTCGTATACCTGCTTGGTTCAGAATATGGTCTATATGTGTTAGTCCCCACTAGACTGACTACGTCACACCTAGCCCAAGCTTACTTTCTTATCCCATGGATTTAAGTTACTTGTACATGTGTACAAAAGTACCATACTCTTGACATATTATGCTTTGGCCAAAGACTTTTAGTAACAATCCTAATAAGCGGCCGCAGGGTATATGTCTCTTTTTACAAAGAGTCGTGAATTCTCTATGGGCTATTCAAATACCTTCGGACACTTCGACTTATACCCAATCATCCCAGGTCCACACTTTCTCAGAGATGTTTGCTTAAGATGTCAAAATATAAGTCTCCATGACCAAGGTGACTTGAATACCGCAAGTCCAAGAAAACTCGCACTTAAACTGTACTTAGATCTTCATTGGCATATATATAAAATCATATGAAGTCTCACGGCAGGTCACTCCAATGAACTAGTTACCTTTAACTAGCATCCACGTTTAACTCTTAACATCTAATGTCTTTAGTAGTGAGATCGACTGCTTAATAAACTAAGGAGTTTAAAATGTGCTAGTCTCGATAGAATCGATGACGTCTATGCTCATCAATTCCTCAACTAGGGATAGTTTCAATACATTTATAATTGCACATGTAGAGATGCTCACTAGTTGTGATCCAATCATAAATTCATTCATGCTATGAATCGTATTGCAGATATTTAGTAAATAAGTTTAAGATCCAATCAAACATATGGAGAATGTGTACTAAAATAGTAAATTTTTATTTATCCAATAAATAGTGTAACTGTAAGACGATTACCTTAGAACACCTCTCAAATATAACAAGAGTATCTCTTAGATAGAATACTCTAAGGTAATTGAAAGTCTGATGTACTTGGTAAGTTGTACACAGCTAGACTTAGTCTACGCAGTGATTAAACTGAGTTGATACACGAGTGATCTCGGTGTTGAGCACTGAAAAGGGATAATAAAAGTACTGAAGTACTTAAGATATACTCATGTTTATGGACTGCACTATACAAAATATCCTACTGTGATCGAAGGATACAACAATGTGAATTGGATAACTGACATGAAAGATTCTAAGTCTACGAGCGAGTATATATTCACTTTGGGAGGTGCAGTCATTTCATGAAAATCTTCTAAGTATACCATAATAACCATCTATGATGGAATCTAAGTTTAAAAATGTGGTGAAGAGGTTGATGTTCCTTAATGGTTGAAACATGTGTCGGCAATATGTATAAATTATGATAGTCAATCAGTAATTGGCCAGGCATAGAGCCATCTATATAATGGTAAGTCTAGATATATACGTCGTAGACACAATATCATTAGACAATTACTCTCAAGGGGAGTTATCACTGTTGATTATGTAAAGTCAAAGAATAACCTAACGGATGTGCTAACCAAAGGATTAAAAAGAGAGTTAGTTGCAAGCTCATCGTGAGGGATGAGTTTGATGCCGATGAGGAATGTTGGTGCAAAAGAAATCTAACCTATGTAAATTGGAGATCCTAAGAACTAGATTCAAAGGGGCAATCTAACTGTACCGACTAAGTAGCTCCCTGTGGGTGAATGACCTAATAGATCATTGAAAGGATAGAGGTTAAGCACACGACTTTTAATGATCTAGTAGAGTAATGTAGAATACTATTGAGAGATTACCTATGTAAGAAAGAAGTGGGGCCGTTTCGAAAAGAATTGAAGGCACAATTCTTAGAACTTTTCATAGAACCAGGCATATTCATGGCCAAGGACAAACACACCTATGAGAACTGAGTTATATCAAGGAGAGTCAAGAGTGAGATATGTCAATGTTTACATAGGTAGAACAGTTCAAGGATATCGTATCTACTGTTAATCAGTATACAAACATGTCTTCACAAGTGAAGGTTCAAAGGATAAAAACTACTTGTCATATAATGGACTCAACTATTGAATGTTATCACATACCCTATTTCTATTCATGTGGGGGATTATTAAAAATTTGAATGAAAATAAGAAAAGGTAGATGAAGGAGACTCTATTATGCATGTGCATGGGTTTTTAGTCCCATATTGAGAGTCTCATCGCTTTATTGTTGGTTTATATTGCATCACATGCATTGATGTTGAGAACATATTCAGGGGAAGAGGCTCTCTCTCACTCGTGGGTTCGTAGGAGGGATGCAAATCCAAGGCCTAGATTGCACTAACCTAAATTGGCTCGTGTGCAAGCACGACCTGCACACGTCGAATGTCAAAACAGTCAGAGCACAATTTGCCCAAGTGAACTAACCTTTTGCCATCCGCATCAAATTTGCTACTTGCTCAATTGCATAACAAATGCATTAACTAATGTTAATGGCGTATTTGTATCCTCCCAGGTGAAACAGTTGGCATTTTGATCCGGATGAGTAAAGATAGTAAATGGTCATTAATCGATTATTTAACGTTGTCTAAAGTTGAAGCTCCTATAAAAGAGAAGGTCATGATCTTAAGTAGGGGTGTGCAAAAAAAAAATAATCTTCATCCACTTTTGCTCCCTCACTATCTCTTTGTCGTGCATTTGCTCGGCAGATCCACCTATGATAGTTTTAGGGTACTATCTCAGTTCGACGTGACCACCAGTACTTGATGAAGATTCATAGTTTGTCATTGTATCCTAAGAAATAGACCACCAACAACGACCTTGAAGCATTATGGAGGTAAGGGGAATCCGTTTTAAGAAAATTACGTTGAACGTAGACCTCGACTTTGTTTCGAAGCACTCAGGGACTCAGACTCGACAGCTCGGACTTGGGGACTCAGACTAGAGGATTCAACGACTCAGACTCGACCATACAAGACATCTCAATCTTCCAAATAACTCAAATCATTCAAGTTCTTTTCTATTTGGCAATATGAGATTATCAGTTCAGGTCATCTTAACAAATAAGTCAGAATTGAATACTATAATTTTCAATTCAATACATTCCTATAATATTTCCAATAAAAATTGTCCAACAATGATTGGATCAACAATGATGTCGATCAAGATTTGCACGAGAGAGATTAGGTGGGAAAGAGGAACCGTGAGAGGAAAGTACAATGAGGAGAAAAAATAAAAGAAATAAATAAGGATCTTATTAGAAAACTACTCTGAATCGGAAAACATGACTAAGCTTGATTTGATCTAAAATAAGTTTAATTCAGCCCTGAAGTGATCATATCAAGCTTGAATTGAACCAAATTTGAATCCTCTCGACTTAAATTAGAAACCTTATCCAAAAGACTCGACCATACCCCAATTACACTTCAACTGGACTCCCAGAAACCTAACAATTGGTTTCCTATACGCAAGGAAAATGGTGTTAATTATTTAAATAAATATTTATATTATAGAAGAATGAGATGCAAATACAGCTGCATAGACGTTCACTTTTAGTCTTTTTATTTGGCTCATATTGGAATAAAAAAAATTTCTTGTATTTTATTGGTGTCTTCAACTCTAGATTGTGCTAAATGATGAAATGGATGTTGTACATAGTGATTGGGACGACGCTTTTATGCTCTAGATTGTGATCAAGGGCAGAGTCATGCTTATAATTACTCGGGCTATAGCCCAGGAGGTCCGACAGCGACGAGAAGAAAAAAAATTTGGATTTAAGGAGGGGAGAAAAAAAATTAAGAGCTAGCTCGGGATATATCATTGGTGTAGCTCAAGAGTTCGAATCAGCCCAGGTAAATCACCTAGATTGGCTCCGCCATTAATTGTGATCGATGGTCTCACATCACATGCTTTCTTTTTTTTCTTTCTTTGTGAACGAGTAACTGAAGAAACAAACACGGCAACATTCGTGCAAAAGGGAAAATGTGATGGTTTACAAAATAATATCAGCGTTTATTCTTGTTCATACTTCAGGTAATATTCATGTTGGCCAAACCAATTGAAGCGACAAGCCAACAGATAGAAGGATGAATAACTAAATCGATGCCTTGAAATAATGAGAAGGCCTAAAGGAAAACACACCAATTCACATCTAATCAAGGTGCTCTTGGAGATCAAGAACCCAATCCAATATGATCCACTTTCCGCGAGAGATCCATCTCTCATCGAAGTATTGCACATATCATTGAAACTATGAACGTCCTAATGCCAATAATCTGTATGAACAGAGCTAAATAGCATAGCCCTCTTAATCAGTGCCAAGTAATAAATCATTCACAAGTAAAGCATGCTCCATTTGAGTCCGAAAGCAGCTAGATACTCAAATTTAATATCAAATTTTTTAGTTTTATTTAAAAGAATTAGTCAAGAAAAATATATAATAATTAATCAAGTAGATTACATCTTTCAAGAAAAATATAAAATAAAAGTAAATTGCTTATTATTTTGAGATAAATAAATTAGCTGTGTAGTGTATCAATATATAATATGTAAAGTAAAAGTTAAATTATCTCTAAAAATGTATGATTGTTCATTGGTGATATATATAGTCCAAAAAAGTATATGCAAAATTATCTGTAATAGTTACTTGAAGTATAGATTGTCTGAACTAAGTCGACAGAGCCAATCAAAACGAGCCCTCAAAGTTTATATTAAGACTTGGAATCTTGTGCTAGAAAAGCACAACAGAAACCAAATAAACACAAGCCTTACCATGAACATACACATTTCTCCACAACGGAATCAATTTGTCGGAGCAAGAATGACTTCACCCACTAACACTGATCTTGCTTTCGTTCCTCAGGAATTTGAACATACTCGCGTTAAACATGACAAACCTTTTTAAGATCACGATAATTATCTTATTTTGGGAAAGACTCGTCAATCCTGAGAAGGCTCTTCGGTTTTGGACTCTGTCTGGGGATTTTCATTTAGCTTAGCAACAGCGGCGGAAACCACATTTGAAGCCTCTTCTTTTGTTTCGTCAACACTCAGATTGCCCAGGAGACCAGCAGCATCAGTCGCATCCTTGCTATCTTTCTTCTCTTCAACTTTTCCAGAGGATTCGGCAATGGATTCAACCATCTCCATGAATTTCTTGCAGTCTGCATCCAAATTATCAAGCATAGAAAAGCATTACATTAATGGGGAGCACTAATGCAGAAGAATACAAATATTTTTTTTTACCTAAAGCCAGAAACAAACTTTTAACACAGGGAAGGATCCTTGTTTTCCTTTCTAAATTTGTTTTTTTTTCTAGAAAAAAAACTAAAAACCATGATCCCAATTATTTGAATTTAAGATTGAAAATCAAAATTGGAATCCGACAGTTCTCATGATTGGTATTAGGGATTTAAGTTTCAATATATTACCAGGCTCCGATATTTGGGAAGTGAAAAATTAAGAACTGTTTAAAAATTAATCAGAGCTGTATAGATTAGTGATGCTAATGATCACTAGTGTTCAGCATCATTGAGTATAATATCAAATATATGCTTTGTTAGGTTCCATAACGAAATAAAACATAAAACCACAATACTTGTTATAGAATATTATCTCTCGATGCGCAAACCTTTACGAATTTGGAAGATGAAGACGAGGATCCATGCAAAATGTCCGCACCTCTATGGTATCCATACGAGCACAGCCGTCGCCGCCCATCTCACAAGCACAATTAGAGAATCACGTAGTCTACACCGTAGTGCTAGCTAATATTTAAAGTTGAGATCGAACCCTAACCTTTAGGATTGACATGATCTTATCTAATAAGATCGTGTTCGAAAATTTCTCAACCTCCAAATTTTATCTAATAAGACTTATTCGAATTTTATGCATATCCTATAATGCAAACAAAATTACAAATGTAAATATTAAAACCATGGACCTTATTTGGTTTGGGCCTGTTTGAAAATCTCAAATACACATTGGATTAAACCATTAATCCAACAAATTTATGATCCAAAATCAATTTCAGAATTAAACTTACACTCAATTTAAATTAAACTTCAAATTTGCAATGTGGGTATTTAATTGTAATCCCAATAATTCTCCCCTTAAACTCCAACATCGATGCACTCTTTATATGTAACCCAATAAGTTCTCATAACGTAAGTAATGATTCTAAAATCTCATTTTAAAGACAAACAATGAGTGACATATAAAAATGTATCATGGATATCTAAGTGACAAAAATGTCGTAGATTCGACTTAATCTGTCTATAACTACTTTATTGTATACCTTAGTCCTTTTGTCCATAACATCTAAATTATTTTACGAGGGATAGATTGTGTTATCCTCTCATCAATCTATGTCTCTACTAACTTAACCAAATAAACTCAATATCTCATATTGACTTACTTGAGCATAGTCATGAAGTCATACTTAATCAAGGAGCCCACAGATATCACTTCTGTTATATGGAATGAACAAATTCCATCTACATCCCTCCGTATAAGTTATTGCATATCTAGTGAACAACTTTATAATCAACTTTGTTACAGGTGATGTTTGTCGATACTAAAATACATAATTCCATATGTAGAAAATCATAGTAACTTCAAGTCAAACGACTATTTATACTAATAGTCACTATGAGAATGTTTATAACTCGTATAATAATCCATGAAACATTCTCATGACGAGTCGATTTAATACATATTTTCTAAGATATACTCATGTTAATTTTATAACTCATATCCATAACTTATGAGATTAAGTCATCAATTAACTTACATGCTAGTCTCAATGCATTAATATTGTCTTTGTATATTAATACTTGACCATGATTAATTAATAATAGTGTTCTCTATAGTCTCTCACAATCAATTCAAATAATTGATATGCTATAGAACAGAACTTGGATATATTTTATAGTTATTCAACTTTGTACAAAAATAAAGTAAATATAATAAACATAAAATATTATCTTTTATTAAAATATGATACGAAAATCTCAAATCAATCATCTCATGATTGACCCTTGGGGCTGAAACTAACATATGTGCATAGGATACATAACCATTTATTACACTTTAATTGCACATCTTCATGCTTTTCATGCTTTATCTTGTGTATGTTACACCCTTATCTGTGCATTTGGCATCGTATTCTTTATTTCCTGTTTCGGAGGACTGCTTGTGTGTTTGTGTGTTTCAGGACGGAAAACGGAGCAAAATAGGCGAAACGGAGCATTCATTGAAGATAAGGCAAGACAGGGCCGTGCCTCATAGGCACGGCCGTGTCTCATCACCTCCAAAGGGCGTGTTTACAGCACACGGGCGTGTCTCTAACCAGAGAACAACCCACCTTGAGCCGTGCCCCATAGGCACGCCCGTGCCTTCCTCCTGCAGAATTCAGACATGGCCGTGTCCCTCAGACACGGCCGTGTCTCCCTACCAGAGCAGCCCCGTGCCCTCAGACACGGCCGTGTCCCACCAGAGCAGCCCCTGGGCCGTGTCTCATAGACACGGGCGTGTGTCCTCCACAAAGCCATGCCAAGACATGGCCGTGTCCCTCAGACACGGCCGTGTTTTCCAACAGAGAAGGGCCAGCCTCAGCCCGTGCCTCACAGGCACGGGCGTGTCTCCCAGCCGAGTGAAGACTTGCTTTGGCCGTGCCTCACAGGCACGGCCGTGCCTCAGGACAGAACATCACAACACTTGGCCGTGCCTCACAGGCACGGCCGTGCCTCATCCACAGCTGGGCGACCACTTCAGGCCGTGTCTCCCAGACACGGCCGTGTGACGGGGGCGTGCCTGGCTGATTTTTAGGGTCTTTTGTGGGGGCCTATAAATAGACCCCCTTAAGGGCCTTAGAAAGGGGGGAGACTTGGAGAGAGCCACCGGAGCGTGCTAGAGCCACCGACGCCTCATTCCGGAGCCAGATTCGACGATCCGTTCATCCGCTTGGACACTCCATCACATCTACATCTCCACCTTCGAGGAGATTGCAGTCCGGAGAAGAAGAACTTCATTGATAAGTCTTATTTCCTGATTTCTCTAGATTTCTTGTAATAGGATGTATTATTTTTACTCTTCTTCTTTGTATTGTAACCTCCCCGATATGGAGTAGTCCTCCAGATTCTAGGATTAGGAAGAATCGGGGTTATTGGATGATTGTAAACTTGTGATTTGATAATCTACCATGTTCTATGATGTTATTAGGCAATTGCTTTGTGGATTTATGCTCTATGCTTGTTTGATGATATGCTTGTGAATAGTATAAATCCATGAGGGTAGAGATTATTCATTGTTTGAGGAATTCTTAGGATCGTACACCCGGGACGCCTCGTGACAGGAGGAGAGTCTTAACCGGACTTTCCGAAGGATTGTTTAAACTATGGATAATGTTTATGAGGGATAACTAACGGTTGCCTAGCGTTGGGGAGAGGTCTCTATTGGGATACCCTGTGACAGGGGGTAGGAATCTAGTAGTACTCTGGGACGCCTGCGTGACACAGGAGAGTCTTGAACCAGGCTATCTAGAATCATCTCAAACCAACCTAAGTAACATTAGAACACCAATGATTTATTCCGAGGAAACCTGACGAGGTCTAATTGGATAATTTGGTTAGAATCCCTACAATTGTGTAATAATTGAGGAATGATAGAGGATCCAAGTCAATCAATCAATACCCCGAGGAATCCGAAGTCCTAGAGTCGCTTCCCATACATTGTCACAGTCGAATTCTATCTTCGAATTAAGGTTTAGGAACTCTAGAACACTCCATCTCCCCCACACCAAACCAATTCCAACAATCTCTCCACTCTTATTGTGCTAGGATAGTAATTAATTCCACGGTCCCTGTGGATTCGATATCTTTATTACTTGACGACATTCCGTATACTTGCGGAACGCGCATCAAGTTTTTGGCGCCGTTGCCGGGGATCGTGCGTAATTTTTTACTAAACTTGCACATTAAGTTTTTCTTTTCTTTTCTTTTATACACATAGCTTCCATTCATTCTTTTTATTCTTTTTCATATACATTCATTGGTACTATTCTTTGCAACATTTATTTTCTGGCAATTTAATCAATTGTTTCTATTGTGTGCATGCGCAGGGCCGACCCAGTGGAGTTTCCTTTTGACCCCGAAATTGAGAGAACTTATCGGAGGAGACTTCACGCACAAAGATTAAATAGTCAAGAAGAATCATCAACAAACATGGCCCAGAAATCATTGAAAGACTACGCAGCACCTCAGATGAGAGGAACAACATCTTGCATAGCCCTACCAAACATTGATGTAGCAAACTTTGAATTCAATCCGGGATTTATTGCTATGATACAACAGAATCAGTTTGGTGGTGGGCCACATGAGGACCCGAATTTGCACTTAGAAATATTCTCCGATGCTTGCAGTACCAGGAGAACACAAGGGTTCAGTTTTGACAATCAGAGGTTGATACTTTTCAGATTTTCTCTCCGAGACAAGGCTAAAGACTGGTATCATTCATTACCTCCGAATTGCATTACTTCTTGGGAGCAGTGCGAAAAGTTTTTTCTGAACAAATTCTATCCCCCAAGCAAAACAGCCCATATGAGGAATTTAATCTCAAGCTTTACACAAATGGATGGAGAAACTTATATGAAGCTTGGGATAGATTCCAAGGAATGCTGAGAAAGTGTCCACATCATGGTTTGGAAAGATGGCTTATTATTCACACCTTCTACAACGGAGTCAACTATCAGACGAAAGTATATTTGGATTCCGCTGCTGGAGGGGCTCTAATGAATAAGAGTTTGGAAGAAGCCGAAGAACTTATTGAGAATGTGGCACTCAACCACCATCAATGGGCAAATGAGAGAGGTAATACACAAAGAACTCCTGGGAGAAATACAATGTGGATAATTTGACTAAGCTGAATGCGCAGATAGATGCCCTTAGCAAAAGGGTAGAGAGCATGAGTATTGGAAAGGTCAATGCGGTGGCAACAACATGTGAAGTATGTGGAGATTCTAGCCATACAACTGAAATGTGTCCAGCTGTAGCATTTCAGACTCAAGTTCCTCAATATGAACAATGCGATGCAGTTGGCACATACAATCAAAGGAACAACCCGTACTCAAATACTTACAATCCGGGTTGGAAGAATCACCCAAATTTTTCATACCCAACAACAACAACAACAACCAAGGACCTTCCTATCAAAATGCGCAGAAGCCTAGTGAAGAAGTATCAGACACCCAGAAAATCCTGAAAATTCTGGAGCAACTTCAAGGTGACGTGGTCAAGATTAATGAAAAGCTTGATGACCACGACAAGAGGATGAAGATGCAAGAGACACAGATTGCTCAGATAAGCTCTTCCCTCTCCTCCAGAACAGTGGGTGCACTCCCAGGCAAGCCAGACTTTAATCCTATGGAGCACTGCAAGGCCATTGAGCTTAGGAGCGGACGGACCTTGAAGGACAGAGAGCCTCAAGTGACTGCTCCTAGGGAAGGTATATCTTTCACCCCAGCCGCTGTGCAACCTCCTTCCTCAGTACCCGATATTGAAGACACAATGGAGGAAGTTGAGACCGCTTCACCCGCTGGGATTCAACATGGTAAATCATATGTGAGAAATATCCCCTACCCGCAGAGGCTCCTTTACAAGCAAAAGGATGAGGAATTTGAAAAGTTATACAATAGGGTGAAGGACTTAACGCTAGAAGTGCCCCTTCTCGATGCAATCACCGAGATGCCTAAGTTTGCAAAATTTATTAAGGGGCTAATTTCTAACAAAGACATCACCCGGCCAAAGAAAGTGGTGGCGCTCACTGAGGATATTAGTGAGAAGATTCTAAACAACAAGATTCCTCAGAAGCTCAAGGACCCAGGTAGCTTCTTTCTCCCTTGCAAAATTGGTAATATTTCAATTGGAAGAGCTTTCTGTGATCTTGGAGCAAGCGTCAGCATTATCCCACATGTGACAAGTGAAAGATGTGGATTTACGGATCTGAAGCTCACACCCATGGCCATTCAACTAGCGGACCAAACTTGCAGATATCCAAAAGGGATAGTTGAAGATGTGCCGGTGGAAGTCGGGGGGTTCATAATCCCCACCGACTTTGTTGTACTTGACATGGAAGAAGATCCGTCTATCCCTATCATTTTGGGAAGGTCATTCCTCGCCACTTCTGGAGCTAAAATTGATGTGAAAAACCGTAAGTTATCTCTAGAAGTGGGCGAGAAGAAAATCGACTTCAACCTCTCCTTGGACTCAAATGCCTACTTGCCAGAAAAGACTCATTGTTGCCGGTTGGAAGACATCCAACCGAAGAAGAGGAAGATTGAGTACCACCCAACAACCATGCCGGAAAGGATGCCCGCTCCGGCCGGGCAAATAAGGAGGCTATGTTCCAAAACAACAAAATACAAAGTTCCTCCCAGGGGAAGGTTGCGAAAGGGCAACCAATGATCCCTGTACAATAAGGAATAAAGGGGTCGAGCTAATGACCTTAAACAAGCGCTTCTTGGGAGGCAACCCAAGGGTTTTTGTTTTACATTTCTTTTATGTTCATATGCATTTAATTTTCTTTGATTTGTTTTGTGAGTTGCTAATAAGTTTTCCTATTTTTGCAGGAAATTTTGAAGTTCGGGAAGAAATAAGAGCTGGGCCGTGTCTCATAGGCACGGCCGTGCCTCACATTTGGCACCAGCAGCTTTTCGGCCGTGTCCATTGAACACGGCCGTGTCTCAATAAAAGGGCAGAATGAACTTGGCCGTGTCTATCAGACACGGCCGTGTGATCAAACAGAGCAATAACCACTGGAGGCCGTGTCTATTGGACACGGGCGTGCCCTACAACCGAGACGCGCCTACACCAGACCGTGCCCCAAAGGCACGGCCGTGTGGAATAACAGAGCTGCGGCAACTCCAGACCGTGTCTCAGAGACACGCCCGTGCCTCTCAACAGACCACCGCCTGCTCGAGCCCGTGCCTACTAGACACGGGCGTGCTTCCTAACAGATCACCGACTGTTTGAGGCCGTGTCTACTAGACACGGCCGTGCCCCTTATGCTATAAATAGAAAACACGACCGTGTCTACCCTAGAACACGGCCGTGCGCCTCAAAAAACCAGCCTCCTTTTCCTCTTTTCTCCTCTTCCGTTCTTCCAAATCTCTTTTCCAACCCTTTTACTTTGTTCCTAACACCTTTCCTTCTCTAGATCTGACCTTTTTCCCTTGCAGATCTAACACAAAAATCCCAGATTTGTTTCAGATCTACAATTTCCCAATTTGGAACATGCAAAATGTTGAAAAGATTCCGCAGATCTGGAGGTTCTAGTAGGAGGTGAATCGGAAAGGAGGAAGAGCAAGGAGCCAGAGCAAGAAAGAGCTCCAGCGAGAGGAAAAGAGCAAGTCAACTGACAAAGGGAAACGAAAAGCCTCCGGGGAAGTCTCCGACAACGTATATGGCATCATCTTTCGGAACGACGACCAACGGCAAAGGTATAATTGTTTAAATTCCCGCAAAATTCTTTGCTCTCGCTATGTTGATGAATATACAATCAAGTGTTAGGAATTAAGGATGATGTAGCTTGGATGTTTGATAACATAGGTTGGTTAGATTTAATGAATGATCGATTTCCAACCTACCCTAAAATAACTTTGGAATTCCTTAGTTCCCTAGAGGTCCACTACACCAATGATGATAAGGAGGAAGGAACTATTAACTTTAGGATGTTTAATACTGAATATTCATGGACCCTAGCAGATTTTAACAATTGTTTTAGGATACCTTTTGGAGCGACTAGGGATTTTGATAAGAGGTTTAATAGTACCAAGTTCTGGAAACAGCTTACAACTTCTGAAGAACCTTATGATCCTTCAAAGACCAAAGCCTCATTGCTACAAAACCCAGTTTTTAGATACATTCACCGCGTTATGACCAAGACTATATTTGCTAGAGCTGAAAGCGACGGTGTTGTTAGGAAACTTGAACTATATTGTATCTGGGCGATGTTGCATCAGGTTGAATTTGACACAGGGTTCCACTTTCTGCAGAACTTGGTAAAGATTTCTAAATCCTCAACTGGATAATTGTAGTGGGCGGCCTTATTACAGCCATCGCGTCTTCCCTAGGTTGCAATGTAGATAACTTAGAAATTGTTGAAGGCAACCCTAGGATTGATATTGATACATGTTTAGCGATGAAAATGATAAGTAGATCTGAGGGGGTTTTGGATTTAATTTACCTGATGGATTTCCTTTTCCATTACCTCACCCGGATACTACTATCCGAAAGGCCGAAAATTGGATTCTACGCGCTCCAGTACCCAGTCGCACCCCCTCCTATCATGAGCCAGATATTGAGTATGCCCAAGGAACTTCATATCAGTATGAACCTTCCTATCATGAACCATTCTACCCGGAGACAGAGACTGAGCCTGCCCGACATTCTTATGCGTACGGTGAGGGAGGTTCAGCATATGATTTTTCTGAGTTACGTACTTCACTAAACACGCTTCATGAAGAGCACGCTGATCACCAACATCGGTTGGAGGACTATGGTGCAATGAATCAACAGCAGTTTAGGGAAGTACAAGACCATTTCACCAGGGCAAATGAGTTCTATGGTAGGGCAGACGAGTTCTTTGGGCATCAATATGAGGAGTGGAATAAGGAGGAACAATTTAGGAGGTCCATGGATTTAACTCGACAGCAGGTTGCCTCACTTTATCAGTACCATGAGAGTTTAGGCAACCTCCCTCGACTTCCTAGATTTCCTCCTAGGTATCCTCCTTTCCTCCTAGGTATCCTCCTCCTCCTCCTCCAGACTACGGAGGAAGATGAAAAGAAACAAGTCTGGGGGGGGGGAAAAAAAAAAAATCTCATGTAAATAGTGTAAATAGCTTGCACTTTGTTTTGAACTTTGCTTTCATGCTTTGCTTTGCACTTTGTTTTGAAATTTGCTTTTGTACTTTGCTTTGAACTTTGCTTTGAAATTTGCTTTTGCAATTTGCTTTGAAATTTGCTTTTGAATGCATGGTAGTTTACATGTCAAAATCACCAAGACACCTCATATGCTTGTCCTTGTGTAGAAATGCTAGCACTTGTTAAGATGATGAATTTGATGCTTGTAGTTTTATTCTTTAAGGATAAGTCTTTTCTTATCTTCATAAGCAGGAAGTAAGCTAGCATTACTTGAATGAATTGGGACTAGGCCTGGTTTTAGGATCTCTTACACTTATACCTAATCTAAGAGGTTGATTTATTTCTGAAATTAGTCATGATTCATGAAACCTGCTTAGTACTAGTGTTTCCATGGTGATCTTCCATTGCATTTTGGTTACTGGACCAACTCAAGTCATGTAAACTCTTTTGGAAAAATCTTACATCCTTATTAAAAAAAAAAAAAAACTCAAGTACTTGCAATAATGTAAATATATTGCATACAATAAAAGGATGAAAAAAAACAGTTTCGGGAGTGGAAACGTTTCATTTACCCCTTTGAGACCGGTAATGGTTACTGGGGAAATAAATGATTCGATTCTCTTGATCTTGAGGTAATCCTTTGAGACCTTGTGCAATGGAAGATATGAACCAAGCCTGTGGCAGGTAAGTGTCTAGGGCCGGGAACACTTAGGAACTCGGTAGCATGACGACTTGACTTTAAGTAAGGATTTTGATACCAATTAGACTAAGGTCACTTAGCACTGAGCACCGAGAACTATTTCTAGGCCATGTTTTGATGATTTTGAGTATCGTGCTTACCATTGCTTTTGTTTGATAAGACTAGATGGATGTACTTGAGAATCTAAACTACTTGAATCATTGTTCTGAATCTAGACGCTAGGTTTTTACTTGAGGACAAGTAAAGGTTTAAGTCTGGGGGTGTGATGTGCATAGGATACATAACCATTTATTACACTTTATTTGCACATCTTCATGCTTTTCATGCTTTATCTTGTGTATGTTACACCCCTTATCTGTGCATTTGGCATCGTATTCTTTATTTCCTGTTTCGGAGGACTGCTTGTGTGTTTGTGTGTTTCAGGACGGAAAACGGAGCAAAATAGGCGAAACGGAGCATTCATTGAAGATAAGGCAAGACAGGGCCGTGCCTCATAGGCACGGCCGTGTCTCATCACCTCCAAAGGCCGTGTTAACAGCACACGGGCGTGTCTCTAACCAGAGAACAACCCACTTTGAGCCGTGCCCCATAGGCACGCCCGTGCCTTCCTCCTGCAGAATTCAGTACATGGCCGTGTCCCTCAGACACGGCCGTGTCCCCTACCAGAGCAGCAGCCAAAGACATGGCCGTGTCCCTCAGACACGGCCGTGTCTCCCACCAGAGCAGCCCCTGCCTTCGGCCGTGTCTCATAGACACGGGCGTGTGTCCTCCACAAAGCCATGCCAAGACATGGCCGTGTCCCTCAGACACGGCCGTGTTTTCCAACAGAGAAGGGCCAGCCTCAGCCCGTGCCTCACAGGCACGGGCGTGTCTCCCAGCCGAGTGAAGACTTGCTTTGGCCGTGCCTCACAGGCACGGCCGTGCACAGGCACGGCCGTGCCTCAGGACAGACAGAACATCAAACTACACTTGGCCGTGCCTCACAGGCACGGCCGTGCCTCATCCACAGCTGGGCGACCACTTCAGGCCGTGTCTCCCAGACACGGCCGTGTGACGGGGGCGTGCCTGGCTGATTTTTAGGGTCTTTTGTGGGGGCCTATAAATAGACCCCCTTAAGGGCCTTAGAAAGGGGGGAGACTTGGAGAGAGCCACCGGAGTGCACTAGAGCCACCGACGCCTCATTCCGGAGCCAGATTCGACGATCCGTTCATCCGCTTGGACACTCCATCACATCTACATTCCACCTTCGAGGAGATTGCAGTCCGGAGAAGAAGAACTTCATTGATAAGTCTTATTTCTTGATTTCTCTAGATTTCTTGGAATAGGATGTATTATTTTTACTCTCTCTTTGTATTGTAACCTCCCCGATATGGAGTAGTCCTCCAGATTCTAGGATTAGGAAGAATCGGGGTTATTGGATGATTGTAAACTTGTGATTTGATAATCTACCATGTTCTATGATGTTATTAGGCAATTGCTTTGTGGATTTATGCTCTATGCTTGTTTGATGATATACTTGTGAATAGTATAAATCTATGAGGGTAGAGATTATTCATTGTTTGAGGAATTCTTAGGATCGTACACCCGGGACGCCTCGTGACAGGAGGAGAGTCATAACCGGACTTTCCGAAGAATTGTTTAAACCATGGATAATGTTTATGAGGGATAACTAACGGTTGCCTAGCGTTGGGGAGAGGTCTCTATTGGGATACCCTGTGACAGGGGGTAGGAATCTAGTAGTACTCTGGGACGCCTGCGTGACACAGGAGAGTCTTGAACCAGGCTATCTAGAATCATCTCAAACCAACCTAAGTAACATTAGAACACCAATGATTTATTCCGAGGAAACCTGACGAGGTCTAATTGGATAATTTGGTTAGAATCCCTACAATTGTGTAATAATTGAGGAATGATAGAGGATCCAAGTCAATCAATCAATACCCCGAGGAATCCGAAGTCCTAGAGTCGCTTCCCATACATTGTCACAGTCGAATTCTATCTTCGAATTAAGGTTTAGGAACTCTAGAACACTCCATCTCCCCCACACCAAACCAATTCCAACAATCTCTCCACTCTTATTGTGCTAGGATAGTAATTAATTCCACGGTCCCTGTGGATTCGATATCTTTATTACTTGACGACATTCCGTATACTTGCGGAACATTCCACCTGTTTTCTTAAAAGAAATGAAAAAGCGAGGAAAACTTAAATTTAAAAAATTCATTTGTTGAAATCAAAATAAAATAAAATTAGAAGAAAACAACTTACATTTTTATTTGTTAAAACCTCATATGAAATTTTATTTTAGCCTTTTGGTTTGGATTTAAGCTCCATTGCATATTGCATATGGACAATGTATTTTCTGGTTTAAGACAAGTGGGGAAGATTTCCACAATTTTTGTCAAAAGAATCAAAAGAAAAGGACCAGCTGGGATTAGATCCGACCCTAGGCCGGGTCCGATTCGGATCCGCCCTGGACCCTTACTCGAGTCAACGGGCCGATTACCCGTTGACCTAGTTAATGGCCAGTTCAACATTTTTTTTTAATTTTGTTTTAAACATTGGAACCACTATTCTAACTGTTGGGGGGAGGATCTTTTTGTTTTTTAAATGATTAAAATTATTTGATCATTTTTAATCAATGAGTACGATTTAGTATATGTTATTCTCCAAACTCTATAAATAAGTAGTTCATTTCATTATTTTCACACCATTTCTCTATTCTCTATTCTCATCTCTCAATTTCGAAATCTCGATCGCTTTCAATTTCAATTCTCCAATTATAATAAAAGGAGGTTCATCATTTCAATCTCGGAAGGGCAAGAAAATAGTCAATCCGAATGCAGATCTCGAGGATATTCAATTTATTGATGATGAGCCAGAACAATTTCTGGCACCTGAAATACAAAAATACTGATACTTCTAAGGTTGAAGATACTCCTCTAAAATCGTCCATGTTTACTAAACATTTTAATGATATCAATCTTCCATCCAGAGAAATACGTGCAAAATATAAGTATTTAAAACCTCCTACAAATTCCACTCAAGCAGCGGCTATAGGTCATTGAAACATCATGTCAAAATGAAGCACCCGACCGAATTTGGAATCAGACATCCTCAAATGCAATTGTCTAAATTTTCCTCGATTAGTGGAGATATCAATTTAAATACTCAGATAATAAATTAAAAAAATCATTAGCTATATTTGTTTCTATAGAACATCTTTATGTAGTTTTGAATCTAAATACGCATTTGAAAATTTTTATCAAGAATCATTTAATATATCTGCTAAATGTGTTTTTTTGAAGAATATTTACTCATACAATTAAAAGATTAATAATACAAAGAAAAAATTAATTAAATAATTTAATAAATTAAATGACAGTTTCTTTATGTTATAATATTTGAAGTGATTATTGGCAAATACATTCGTATATGGGTGTGACTTGCTATTAAATCAATAACTCTTGAAAAATTTAAAACGTTTATTAGCCTATAGAGATTTTGATGAATCACACAATTCTCACAATATCTTTCAATTATTATATTTAATTTTAGAAAAATCTGAATTAACTTCTAAAATATTTTCTAATTCTAATAAGTATTGAAGAGTTTAAATTGATGTAAACCTACTATTGGTGATTTATTTTTGTATATTCGTTGCATATATCATGTTTTAAATTTTTTTATTCAAGATGGATTAAAAATTTAAAAAAAAATCAAATTAACCTTCACATCCTATAATAATAAAACAATGGGATAAATTTTATAAAATTAATAGAATGAGATCTAAAAAATTTTGACATAATGTACAAATACATTGGAATTCAACATATCAATTATTACAAGATTCATTTTCTATATAGAAAATTATTATATTTATTTTTTACATAAAATACTAGTAATATTAATATATATAATTAATTTCTCTCAATTATTACATTTAATTTTGGAAGAATATGGATTAATTTCTAAAATATTTTTTAGATAGAATACTGCAAATATTGAAGAACTTAAATTTATATATCAACATGCTATTGATTGTTTATTTTTTTCATGTTCATTGCGTATGTCATATTTTAAATTCATATATTCAAGATGGATTAAAGATTTAAAAAATCAAATTAAATTAATTAAAATTATTATTTCTTATTTATAGTCGCATCCCTAAATAATAAAGCAATAAGGTAGATCTTATAAAATTAATAGAATGAAACCTAAAAAATTCACATGATGTACCAATATATTAGAATTCAACATATCAATTATTATAAGATTCATTTCAATATAGAGAATTATTATATTTATTTTTTACATAAAACACTCATAATAATAATATATATTTATTTTCACACTAATAAAATATAAGTAGTAGTATTTGTAAAATTTTAAAAATATTTAATGATGTAATCAAACAATTTTTCAGTGTTCATTATCCTATTTTTTATTTAGTTATGGTGAATTTTTATAGTATAATTATAGTTTTAAATGAACATAATATGAATTTTATTTCCTTACGTATTAGCAATGAAAATAAAATAGAAATAAATAATTTTATTATATTATTGATATTTATTTAGTTGTATTTACTGTAAACCCTAGACTTAAATTATAGATTTTACAAGAAATGTTAATTTTGTATTATGATGTTTTAATTTCATTTAAAAAATTTTCTTCTACTATCCTACTAATATCATACAAAATACTAAAAATCATTTATATGAAATTTATAGAGATTATAGTATAAAATAAACTAATATATTTGAAACACAAAATATCAATACTAATTTAAAATTTATAAAAGCACAATTTTTTATTAAAAAAACGGACGAAACATCTATGATAATCCTCAAGTTTCAAACAGAAATTTAAAAATTATTTTACGACTTCTTTTGATTTTAGTAAAGCAGATATAACAAATCGGATTTCCATATTCTACGGTAGCGGTCATAGAAGGCTCAAAGTTTTCCCATCCTATCCATCACAAAAGAAATTTTAGCTTGTTCAGTGTCAATCATTGTCGTATAATAGACATTTAGTTTCGTAAGTAATATATTGGATGAATAACGATCTACTTAGTCTCAACTCTTTGGAAAGAGCAAGCATTACTTGATAATTAGGCAATAACAATCAAGTCTTATTACATTAGGTGAGATCAGCTATATGAATCTTTCTACGTCATTGAGCTTTATCCTCTAGCATATCATCATTTATATTTAAATAAATTTTATCATATTTTATTATTGCTAACTAAATCTTGTCTTCTTTCTCGTTTAATGTACATATTTGTCATAGTTGCACATCATCTAAATGGAACATTTATTGATCATCTAAGTACATAATTATACTATCTTAAACGTGTCTCCCAGAGTTTTCATTCAATAAGTGCAACTCCGACTTTCTTTCTAATATTTTCATTTTTATCCTGTCCATCCTTATATATCCGCACATCCACCTTAACATCCTCGTTTCTACAACTGTCATTTTCTGCATGTGCTCGATTCATAGTCCAACATTCAACTCCATATAATATAACAGATCTAACCATTGTTTTGTAAAACTTTCCTTTAAGTTTTAGAGGTACTTACTTTCTTTTAAATCTTAAGGGTGCGTTTGGTTCAAGTTATCTTATATAACCTTGGTTATGTGATTACCTGGTAATCACATAACCAAGGTTATAAGGTATAAAATATAACTTAATGTTGTTTGGTTCAACTTATTTATTTGAAGTGAATAAAATATAACCAGTTTAATATTTACTATTTTACCCTTGATTCAAATAAAATAAATTAAATTAATAATATTAATATTAATAATGATAATAAATTGATAATATATAAAAAATAAATATAATTTATTTATAATTTTTTAAAATTTAAAATAAATTTATATATTTTTAATAAAATAATTTATTAAAATAATTATTTTAACAAAATAATTTATTAAATTAATCAATATAATTCATTAAATTTTATTTTAATAAAATAGTTTATTAAATTAATAAACATTATTTATTAATTTTATTTTTAAAATTTAACATAAATTTATATATTTTATAAAAAAAAATTCATTAAAATAATTATTTTAATAAAATAATTTATTAAATCAATAAATATAATTCAATAATTTTATTTTTTAAAATTTAAAATAAATATATTTATATTTACAAAATAATTCATTAAAAAATTACTTTAATAAAATAATTTATTAAAATAAAAATAAATACAATTCATTAATTTTATTTTAATAAAATAACTTATTAAAATAATTATTTAATAAAATAATTTATTAAATTAATAAACATCATTTATTAATTTTATTTTTTAAAACTTAACATAAATTTATATATTTTTTAATAATATAATTCATTAAAATAATTATTTTAATAAAATAATTTATTTAATTAATAAATATAATTAGTTAATTTTATTTTTAAAAATTTAAAATAAATTATCTTTTTTAATTTTATAAAATTTTAAATTAAAATTTATTAAATTAAATTAATTCGATTTTAATTAGATTTGATAAAAACATTTCAATTAATTGAGTTTTAAAATTAAAGGGTAATCATGGAAAAAATTTCGTTAATCTCAAAAATCATAGAAAACCTTAGGCTGGCAAGGTAATGATATTCCCGAATTTTAACTCATTTGCTGATGTGGCAGTGATATTGTATTACTTGGGAATCGATCATAACCTAAACCAAACAAAGTTATAGTTGATAACTTTGAACAGATAACCAAGGTTATCAATGATAACCCCCAACCAAACGCCCCCCCTAAAGGTACTTTACGATTATAAAGAACATCTGATGCTTTCGTCCATTTCAACCATCCCTCATGTATTCTATGTAAAACATCTCTCCCAATCTCTCCATCCTTGCGTAAAAATAGTCTTAAATATTTAAAACTCTCAATTACAGACAACTTATTATCTCTTATCTTAACAATTGTCTCATTACGTTTAAATTTAAATTCTATATATTGTGTCTTTATTCTACTTAAAACCTTCACTTCTAGAGTTTTTTTTCAAAATTTTAATTTAACATTTACTCCATCATGTGTCTCATCTATCATTATAATATCTATAAATAACATGCATCAAGGTAACGTATCTTCGATGTGTCTAGTAAATTCGTCTATGAATAATGTAAAAAGATAAGAACTTAAAATGATCCTCAATATAACCATATCATTATGGAAAAACGCTTCGATTAATTCGCCTGAAATATTCCCTCTTGTTATCATATCTTCATACATATTTTTAATTAGTTCAATATACAATATGCTAACATCTCTCTTTTTTATAATTCTCTATATAATTTTCCTTGAACTTTATCATAAGTTTTTTTCTAAGATGACGAATATCCTGTGTAAGTATTGTTTCTATTCCCAATATTTTTCAATAAATTGTTTAAGAAGCTATATAGCTTCTATTGTTGACCTTCCAAGTTTAAATCCAAATTGATTTTCGATCATCGTAGTCTTTCTTAGTTTCTTTTTCTATTACACTTTTCTAAAATTTCACAATATGACTTATTAGTTTAATAATCCTATAGTTTGCACAATTTTATACATTTCCTTTATTCTTATACAAACTAGAGTACTTACCCTTATTAGACATTTTTTAAATTTTCGATATCAAATTAAATAACTTTGTAAGTCATTCGATACATTATTTCTCTAGAGACTTTTATACCTCTATCAGAATATCATATGGTCTACTTTTCCATTTGCATCCTATTTAAAACTTGTTTTACTTTTGAAGTTAGGATTCTACGATAAAAATTTAAATTTTTATACTCATTTGATCTACTTAAATTACCTAAATTAAGTTGGTTCCCTAAACTTTCATTAAAAAGTCAATGAAAATACATCTTCCATCGCTCTTTTATTTCCTTATCATTTAATAATATTATATTATATTTATCTTTAATACATTTTATTTGAATAAGATCTCTTGTTTTCCTCTCTCGCTTTAGTTATTTTGAAAATGTCTTTTTCCCCTTTTTTTGTATTCAATATTCGATATAATCGTTTAAAAATTTTATTCTTAATTTCATTCACTGTTTTCTTGGCTATTGTATATATTTTTTAAATTTTTCTCATTCTTACAAATAAATAATATCTTATAACGTAGGTAATTTGAATAAGCACAAGTCTTTTTTATATATTTTTAATAAATTTATAATTTTAAAATAATTTTTTTTTAAATAATAATAATCTTAAATCATGACGAACTGAACCGAACTATGAATTAAACCATGAATAGGCAATTCCGAACCATGAACAGTACCCATCTTAGATGGTTAAGAGTCGACCTTCCAAAAACTATCGAATCGTCGAACTGGCAATTTCGAACCGTCAAACAGGCAGTTCTGAACCGTCAAAGTGATGGTTCCGAACCGGTAGTTACGAACCATGATAGAATATAACTGAGATATCTCTCGGTCACTCTCTTAATGTTTCCTTCTAATAGGAAAAACACCTTCAAGCAACAAATAGAACCCAAGGGACATTTAGTTACCATATTACTGAAAGTAGAACTCCTAGTTCAACAATTCACTAGCAGCATGAGAAATGTAGTTTCTATATACATCCATTTTTATAATTGCAAATTCCGTGGATTCCGATCCGTCGAACCGGCAGCTCCGAACCACTAAACTAACGGTTCCAAACTGCTAAACCGACAGTCCCGAACTGTGATAGAATATAACTGAGATATCTCTCAGTCACTCTCTTATTGTTTCCTTCTAATAGGAAAAACACATGTCCGTGCTTGAATTCAAGTAACAAATAGAACCAAGAGACATTAGGTTACCATATTACTGAAAGTTAGTTCAGCGATTCAATGACAGCATGAGAAATGTAGTTTCTATATACATCCATTTTTATAATTGCAAATTCTGTGGATTTACCTCTTAAATGTAATAATCCCAACTAAACAGGAAACGACACCTCTCTCTCTAAAGACAATGCCCTAATCATCCAAGACTTAGAAGGAAACTATTTTGCAATTGATTTTGTATTGATACATTGAGTTGGTTTTTGTAGAACAAAATCCTACATTATGCACACGCACTTCGGATCAGCAATTCAATGCTAACAATAACAATAATCAAGTCTTATTCCACTAGAAAGGGTTGACTATATGGATACTTATATGTCATTGGATTCTATCCCTTATTATATCATTTATATTTAAATAAATGTTATCTTGATTTATTATTATTAACTAAGTCTTTTTTGATCTTCTATTTCCTCGTTTAATATGCATATTTATCATAGTTTTATATAATCTAATTGAAACATTTATTGATCGCCTAAATATATATCTGTATGATTTTAAACATGTCTCCTGGAATTTTCCTTCAATAGGACAACCCCGACTTTCTTTTTAATATTTTTATTTCTTATTATTTTCATCCTTTTATGTCCGCACATCCACTTTAACATCTTCATCTCTGCAACTCTCATCTTCTGCTCATGTGCTCGAGTTATAGTCCAACATTTAGCTTCATATAACATAACATGTCTAACCGTCGTTTTATATAAATTTCTTTTAAATTTTAGAAATATTTTACTATCACATAGAACATCTGATGTTCTCCTCCATTTCAACTATTCTGTTTATATTCTATGTAAAATATCTCTCTCATTCCCTCTATCCTTTTGTAAAAATATTTATAAGTACTTAAAACTCTCAATTACAGACAACTATCAATTGCAAAAATGTGTTATTATATCTATCATTACTAAATATAAATTTCATATACTCTGTTTTACTCTACTAAATCTAAAACTTTCCACTTCTAACATTTCCTGTCAAAATTCGAGTTTAGCATTTAGTACTTCACGTGTTTCATTTACGAAAACAATATCTTCTGCAAACAGCATGCACAGCGATATCATATCTTGAATGTGTCTAGTGAGTTCGTCTATGATTAGTATAAAAAAATAAAGACTTAGAACTGATCTTTGATGTAACTCTATTTTTATGAGAAACGTTTCAATTAATCCATTTGAAATTTTCACTCTTGTTATTACATCCTAATACGTATCCTTAATTAGTTCAAAATATATTATGCTAATATCTTTTTTTAAAAAAAATTCTCTATATACTTTTTCTTAAGACTATCATAAATTTTTTCTAGGTCAACAAATATTATATGTGATCCGGCGTAGATAATTCCTGAGGATGTAGGTTCAAAAGTTTCATTATTTGCTCCATTCACTACTTCTTAGTCTCTTTCTTGGCTTTTGTATATTTTTTTAAATTTTCCTCATTTTTACAAATATATAATTCTTTATCGGTTGTTCGTTTTTCCTTCACTTTCTCTTATACTTACAAACTCCGCCCACGACGAATAACTTGTCATGGTCGGTCCCATGTCTAGATAAAGAGGAGGGTTGCGTTATGTTGCCAACAGTCAACGTCAAACTAAGTCAAATATTCAATGAATGAAAGGAATTATAGCAGTAGTTATAACTATCATAGGTGCAATCAATTTTTTTAGAAGCATAAACAGTTGACTCCAAAATTTCTGATTACCATTTAAAACATTCAATAATATAAAGGTGCTACTCACCAAAAGAGTGCTCAAATTGAGCACTTCGTTTACCATCTCCAGTAACTGCAGTCCATCCATCTGGCCATAACCGATCACGCCAGATTCCTGAAGATAAAAACACTTGAATAATATGAATAAATGGTGACTATAAACACACAAATGCTCAATCAAATCCAAAAAAAATGACCTGCATTGATCATAGGTTCAATTGTAAATGTCTGCCCAGCTTTCATGATACCAACAGCTTTGTTTTCTATTTCAGGTGTCAAGGCAACAATTGCATGCACAGCAACTTGATAAAAAAGTATTCAAGAATTTTTTTTAGCTCAGATCTAGATATCTAGTATGCCATCAACTATCATTGGATATGAGTAGCATAACCAAGTCCATGTGCCTCATTCATAGATGGGATTTTTTTTTCTTCTAACATGTAAGATTGGAAACCAAAAACCAAATATAGTAGAATAGAGCATTCATCTAAATTAGTTAGCTAGGATACTCCCATAATGAGGAATATTCGGAGCACAGTGAAACAACTCTCCAATACCATGTCCACAATATGATTTCACCTGCATCAAACAATTATATGCTGAAATAAGTCAACAGCAGCATATATTTAAATTGGAGTGTTGTTAAATAGCATACCACTGATAGCCCAGACATTGTTGCATGACGATTAATAACTTCACCAACATCACGGAATCGAATGCCAGGTTTAACTGAACTTGGTGTAAAATAAATCAGAATAAACTCAAATTGATTGTGAAATTTATGTAATGGAATAGTTTGCTGGACAGAAAGCATATACATGATGTAACCTTAAAGAAATCTACTAGCAATTAAACCAACAACATCAACTGTCAGTGAGTATTAAAAGGATAACCTATAGAAATGGCTTTCTCCAAACATTCATAGGTGCAACGGACAAGATGCTGAGAAGCTTCATCCACTTCTCCAACAAAAAAAGTCTCATTTAGATCACCTATAAAATCAAAACTCGAGAGACTTATATTTACAGCGTACACAAGAAGAAAGTTTTGAGTGGATTTAAGGTTGACTCACCATGGACACCTTTATAATATACAGTTACATCAACATTGACAATGTCACCATCCTCGAGCCTCCTGTAGAATGACAACTGAGAATATGTATGGTTCAAATTGTATGTAGTAAACAAATACATACCACTTCATGCAAAAAAACAAAAATGACCTCTCTCTTTAGGACCTAGTAGAGCTACTCGAGAAATAAAAATTTAAGATCAAGCAAACAAACATTACTGGATTACACATTCTCCAATCAACTCATCTTGGAAGCAGGAATTAAAATTTTGTGCCGAACCGGTCGAACAGGTGAACCGTTTTGTCAGCCCGCAGACCGGCACCGGCGCCGACCCGACACCAGGCTCAGCCGCAAAGGGATCGCGCGGTCGCGCGACCCCGACTACCGAGCCAGAGTGGTCACATGACCCCGACGGTGGCGCCGGAGGGGTCGCGGACCCCGCAGCCGCACCTTGAGGGATTGCGCGATCCAGCGGCCACGCCCCCTCTTAGCGTGCGACCCCTCCTGCGAGGCCACCGATGTCACGCGACCTCACGTCCGTGCATGCAGTGGTAGCACATGTCGAGAAAAAATTAAATTTTTTTTAATTAAAACGTAAGTTTGATTAACTCAATTAAAACTTAATTAAACCCTAATAAAATTATCTAATTAATTATATATTTTATTTATTTT
>NW_027428588.1:0-1179 GCF_044706935.1 Curcuma longa
CAGGCCGTGCCTCAGAAGCACGGCCGTGTCCAGCAATACAGCTTCAGCCAGTGTGTGGCCGTGCCTCTCAGGCACGGCCGTGCCATCAAACAGAAGGAGGACAAGTCTGAGTCGTGCCTAAGAGGCACGGCCGTGCCCCAGATCCGAGACCTCACAGCTTCAGGCCGTGCCCACAAGGCACGGCCGTGCCTTCTCTTTTGCCCGAAGCCAACACAAGGCCGTGCCTGCCAGGCACGGCCGTGTGCACGGGGGCATGCTGCTTCCGAACCCTGCACTATAAATAGGTCTCTTTGGAGACCTAGCAAGGGGGAGGGAGACTTAGGAGAGCCATCGGAGTTGTTCTAGAGCCGCCGACGCCTACTTCGGAGAGAGATTCGATGATCCATCACCGATCCGACTGCTCCAGACCATCCTCATCCTATCTACGCAGAGATTTCACTCCGAGGAAGAAGATAAGTCTAGTTTCCTGCATTTCTTTGTATACCTTTGGGAACGAGATGTATTCTTTCTTTCTTTTGGATTGTATTCTCCTTGCTATGGAGTAGATTTCCCTAGATTCTAGGATGTAGGATAAATCAGATGTAATGGATGATTGTATTTGGATTTGATTTATCTACCGTTTTCTATGAAATACTGTGCATTGCTTTGTGGATTTATGCTTGTACTTGATGATAAATTATGTTGTGTGAATCCATGAGGGTAGGGATTTACTATGAATTGGGGAATCATTAGGCCGTATACCGGGGCGCTCTGTGAAAGGGAGAATGACCTTGAACCGGGCGAGATTCCGAGGGGTTTCCTAATACATAGTTGAATTCCTATGAGGGATAGTTAGCGGTCATTTGTTATTGGGGAGAGATCCTGTAAAAGGATATCCTGTGACAGGGGATAGGGTTCTTTTAGTATTTCTGGGGCGCCTGAGTGACACGGGCAGACCTTGAACCGGACTTCTAGAACCGTTTCAAACCAATAACGAGTGACGTAAGAACACCAATGATTTAATTCGAGGATACCTGACGAGGTTGAATTGGATAATTTGGTTGGACATTCCTACAATTGAACAGTTATTGAGGAAGGTAGAGGATCCAAGTCGATTAATCCATTCTCTAAGGAGTTCAAAATCCTAGGATCGCTTCACCCATCAGTGTCACAGTCGATCCCTTTTTCTACTTTTAGGAT
>NW_027428589.1:0-5500 GCF_044706935.1 Curcuma longa
TGTTGGCGATCTGGATCTCCGTTCTGCGATCCGGATTCTATCCGCTCCGAAGAGCATAGAACCCCACAGAACAAAAATTTAAATCCCGCCTTGGATCAATTGACAAAGTCTACAAAAAGACTAGATCAATTGATCCTTCAGGATCGCCGATTCCTAAATTATTATCTACGGTATATACGACTAGTTCTAGTACAAAAATAAACTGCGGAAATAAAATAGTCATACCAGAACCCGGTCTTGACCTCACGATCTTCTGCTGTATTCCTAATCTCCTCCTGGACGTCGGGTGGGCGACGATCTTCCAGAAGCTAAGAAATGCAACCGCTTCTATCGGATGATGTTGGATTCACCTATTCCTCTTCCAAGGGAAAAACACCGGCATGCAACAGACATGCTTCGCCATACAACCAAAGCAATTCTTCATGCAACCGAAGCAAGTTTTATGCAATCCGAATTAATTACAATTGCTTCATGCAAATGAAGCAAAGTTCATGCAATCCGAAGCAATTTCAATTACTTCATGCAAAACCAATCAAGCTTCATGCAATACAAAGCAATTTCAATTAATTCATGCAAAACCAATCAAACTTCATGCACGTTGCTTCATGCAAAAACCAATCAAGCTTCATGCACGTTGCTTCATGCAAAACCCAATCAAGCTTCATGCAAAACCGAAGGAAGAATTTTCAATTGCTTCATGCATGCAAACCGAAGGAAGAGCTTCATGCATGCAAACCGAAGGAAGAATTTTCAATTGCTTCATGCATGCAAACCGAAGGAAGAGCTCATGCATCGAAGGAAGAGCTTCATCGTTGCAATAACACGCCGCCGGCGCTAGGTGAAAGAAGAGAAAAAAAACTTGAAACTTACCGTAGCCTCTCCCATCCTTTTATAGGAATAAGGGTGCCGGCCCTAAATTTCACGAGGAGAACCAAGGTGAACCAGTTTTACATTAATGAGAAATAAAACCGAACCGAAGAGATCTCATCCATCGGACACAACTTAATCTCATCTAACGGTTCTAATATAATCTCTTTTAATGCAACTTATTAATTACGATCCAACGGATGCAACTTGATCTAATCCCATGGATACAAGTTGATCTCATCCACGAACTCATCCTGCGGTTGAGAACCAATCTCATCCAACGGTTGAGAACAAATCTCATCCGACGGTTGAGAACTAATCTCATCCAAACGGTCGCATCTTAAGAAGATGATTTTAGGCTACAGCAGGGACCTCGAGGAGGTATTGGATCTGGCCTTCCGATGGATTTCGGATCCCGTATTCAAACCCGAATACACACCTACATCCATCAATAACGATCCATTCCACTAGAGGATCATTATTGCACTACCAATCCAATCCCCAAATTACGTTATGGGTTCCTTCTTATTATTTTATGCATTGCTCCCCGTGTTTAAGATATCGTATGTCCGTCAATTATCTGAGTTCACTGACAACTCAATAATCGACATCTAAGACCTTGAATAGTACCACTCAACCTTATTGTCAGCCGGACCAAGTCCACTTGCAAGATTTGACTTGACAATCCTTATGAGCTCTCCAAGGGGACATCATCAGCCCTACTGGGACACGGATTCCTTCTATAATTAATGGCACACCGTATAGATAGTAACATCACCCAACTTACCGGGAATAATTGATCTGACGGAAAGATCTCACCCTTTGGTAAATCAAAGCAATAATTACTACCTATAGGTGCCCATTTATTACATCGGGATTAAGAGTGCATAATTTATAATAACAGAGGTCTTGTTCAATTTGTGAGTCAGAGTAAATTGAACAACCTCAATGGTCCTACTCAATACACACAAAGTGCACTAGTGTAATTCTACAGTCAAGACAGACAGTCACCGAATTACACTACAACCGTTCCCGATGGGTTGTCCAACGCCATCTTGGTTGTGAGCCTTAGTTTATAATTCACAAGGGACTGATAATCATGGTCTTCTGTGTCTCACAGACACCAAGTTATCTACAATGTGAATTAAGAGGACTTTATTGCAAAATTACCTATTGCAATCATTTGACCAAAACATGATTTCTTATTTCATAAATGTTTTATATACAAAAGACCTAGTCTTTTCAGTATACTTCCTAACAGCCAAGCCCGCATACGTCTTATACGACCAGAGTAGTTTCTCCGTGATACTCACCCGGCCAGTGAGATCTTCACTTGGTTTCATCTTTCCTAGTTAAGTTCACTTTCTGCCCGAGCAAGAGCTTGCCAGTGGAATCTATTCTCGGGCAACCTCTTCTCTCCCGGTTAAACATTCTGGGGTAACTTTTCTCTCGGTCAAAATAGTATTCTCTTGGGAAACTCACCAATCAACTCGGAAGCTAAGAAATCTATTTAGAAATCAGGTATCCCGGGCAAGTCATCAATTTCCCGAGTGACCTTCAACTTAACTTTCCTAACACACTTCGACCAGGTAAGGTTAAACTTAAATCATGATTAGTTGATCTAATTAATCTTTGTCAAACATCAAAACAGACTCAGGTCTGACTCGAGTCAGACTCGGGTCTGACTAGGGTTAGACTGCATCAATAATTACGACTCATTACTTCTTAATTCAACATCAATTCACCTTCATCATAAATTGGATCACCACTATTGAGTATCAACAGAGTTGATGAAACCCTAATGACATAGGCCTAACCTATACCTTGAGCTGACACTACTTCTTCTCTATTCGTGTAATAAGAGCAGTACCTTTCCTTTTCCATTATGTTTTAGTAAGTGTTCATGTAGTTCCATTTTACAAAAGGAATCATCAATTTTATAGTGGATAAATCATGAGATACCTTAAATGTCCACCATCGAAGCCCAAAGTGTTCTATGAAAGTTTTCAATATATACCTTATCATGTCATGATTGTCAACAATTTGTCCAATTACATGTAGCCCATTGAGTAACTCCTTGAATCATCCATGCACTGACTTATGGTCTCTGCAACCTTCATTTTGAAGTTGTGTAGGTGACCCATTAGCAAGTCTCATTTTGTGATTCATATGCCTTCATTCAACTCCATCAGCTTGTCCCAAAAATTCTTAGCATTGTTGAAAAGGACCAACTTTGTTAAGTTGATCTAGGAAGAGTCTGAATTGCAGAACTAGCATTGCCTTGTCATTTGCCTATGCTTCCCTTTTAGTTTGATTAATCCACATTTGTAGGAAATTGGTCCACCAAGTTCATTGATTGGAGATTCAAATCAAGTTTCCACCATGATCTAATTGTCAAATTATTCTTCTTGAAGTGCCATGGAATGGAATGTGATGTTTCAAATTTGATTGCCAAAAGTGCTCTTTTCACAGTTGGTCCAATCAAGAATTGAAATTTTTTGAGAATAGCTCTTGTAAATGTAAGGTTTTAAAATATGTTAGCAAAGAATACAAAGAGATATGTAGTGGAAAAATAATGAAATGCTAATATCAGAATTTATGTGGTTCATGTAGCCATCAAGCTCTTTCTTCACTACCTATAAGTCATTAGGCGAGTCATTCTTGGAAATTACTATATCAAAAAGTTTTCTCTTTTCTAAAGGTGGAGAAACCTTATATGGTAGTTTTTTTTCTCATTTAGAGATGATAGTAATGTACAAGATCAAACAAATAAAAAGAACTTGAATGTATCATAATACTAGTAAAAAAAATGGTGCACAAATGAAGCAATAGATGTGTCTATTCAATGTGTATCATATTCTAATTGAAGTGCCTCTTTCTTAATATTTGTGGAGAGGAAACCATAATCAGCAATTGATTGATCCACTGTTTTTGGAGCTTTGTCACCAGTCGACAATTACATTTCAATCAACTAACTTGGATAAAACTTTGACATTATTTTTACTAATTGAATTATGACTGGTTCACTTAGATCTTGATTTGACTATGTCATCAATTGACTATTTTGTATAATCAGTCGACTGATTTGGACCGTGACCTATTCCTTTGGATTTTGACTTATTTTTCTATCGACTATGTCCTTAGTAGATTATTTTTGTGCAATTAATTAGTGGATCTAGATAAACTTCAACTTTGTCATTGCTAACATGGCTTAATATTAATATCATTGGTTCAGCCAACCACATCAAAACTAACATTATTCAAGTATGACTGCACCAAAAACCTCTCCCTTAATTTTTGGACAATCTTCCTGATTACCCTAATAATATCCTTTGTGCTAGCATTGTTATTTTTTATATTTATCTATCTTATTTTGCTATGACCTAACAATCATTAAAATTATTTTTATGCTAACATATTATATAAGCCTTGCATTTACAAGAGTAAATTAAAAATTTTATTTACAGGTTTGTGCTTATTCACCTTCCTTTAATTGCACATGTATACTAATGAATATTGCTACATCATATATGTAGGTTAGTTGTGCTAGGATGACTTTAGAGATCGAGGGAAGATAACCCAAATTGAGTAGTGATAAGCTCAAGGGAAAGAAATTTATCAGTAGGGTTCGGTAATCGATCACTGGATCGATTACCGGAGCGGTAATCGATCACAGGATCGATTATTCGGTTTAAAGAGGAACGAAAGATCGTCACTGAATCGATCAAAGGATCGATTAAAGGCGGGTTATCGATCATCTTAAAGAACATATGTAATGGAATCAAAGTAACGGGAATGTTCACCATGATATGAAAGGAAAGGAAAAGAAATGTAAAGGAACAATCCTGTGAAATGAAAATGAATGAAAGTATAAAGTTATTTTACTTTAATGAAGCTTGTACCGGAACCTGAAAGGGATCCAAGGGATGGACACCTAATGAACGTCCCTAGGTCGAAAGACAAAAGACCTAGTAACCGAGTGGTCGAGATTTGCTACCTCGTACCTACTTGGAATGGCGCGCAAATGAATGAATGGGTACAAGCTAGGGGACCCCAACAAGGATGTTTATTATTTTTATCTATTAAGATAATATGTTTTGAAAAGACAAATGATATGGTATTCATGTCTAATGTGTACAATGAAAGGAAAAGTTAAGGTAAATGATTGCACATGTTTATGTTATGACTTACATGTTGTAATGTACTTAAATGATATGCTTTTATGTGATGTCCGGATTTTGTGAGTAGGAAAGGAGCTTACTAAGCGTTATGCTTATAGTTTACTTTCTTATGCTGCAGATCCTAACAGGTATTAAGCAATGGACGGAGGCGACAGGACAGAACGAAATGATGTGTGTGGTGTGACGTGACGAAGTCCTGGCCATGAACTTTCTTGATAAACTCATGTTAATTGTAACTTATTTAGAACTATCATGTTTAGTTCCTATTCAAGTTTTACTATCAAGACTTATCATGTTTCGTTTAAGTATATCTACTGTATACGAATCTATGCTTGCTATGAAAGTTTTAATTTTCCGCTGCTAAGTGTAGCTTTTGTATATAGTAGTAGAATGAATGAATGAATGTCCAAACTGTAGCGTCCGTCAAGGCTCTGGTAAGGGCGGGCGTTACA
>NW_027428590.1:0-1060 GCF_044706935.1 Curcuma longa
AGGCAACTCTTTTCTTAATTATAGCTGATTTAATGGTCCGAAGAGCCAAGCCTGTAACATCGATCCAGCTGACATGCTTTGCTCCTTGGGCACTTGCCAGTTGCCACCCAGCTTCTTTATTTTTGTGACTGGAATCAGCAGAGGGCTTGACAAATTAAGATAGTGCGACGGTAATAACACTCATTTTCCTTGTTCTCCTTCTGTCTTCCACCTTCATATGCAGCTTCTATTTCACTCGCACGCGTCCTACTGTGCCATTGTAGTCTGAATCAACAAGAATACATATAGTTCAATTGGCTATTGCGCCCAAGTGTCCAGTGTGATTACTTACATTTTTCAATGTACACTATGAGCACGTCCTGTGTGTCAGAATGCAACACTATAAAAGTCACTAGGAAAAGAAAAAGATTAGGTCAGGGTTGAACTGTTAAAGCTACATCAAACCATAAACAAAAGTAGGGGAAATGATACTTAGCATGAAAAATCTCAATATGAATGGAGCATGACACTCACATTGACAGTGGATCCCACTGGTATGCAGTGGGATCCACTGCATGTAGTTGTGAGTGTCATGCTCCATTCATGTTGGATTTTTCATGCTAAGTATCATTTCTCTTAAATTTAACACAGAGCCACACGGTGCAGTGCTTGTTCTCTCAATCAGGTCTACACTATGAGCTTTTAGCACACAAGGGACAAGAATTAGAAGCATTCCTGACAATAGAAGAGTTTAAAGCCTCAGTTTGTAGACACAACAGTAAGCTCAGTTCCCAATGCGGTAACTGTTACGGTCGTAAGGATACGGGTACGGATCCGATCGAGAGAAGCGCCCGAGTCGAGTCAATCATCCGGGAACGACCGACTAGGGCATTAGGGCCCGAATCCGAGTCCCGGGATAACCGCCCGAGAGGTCTAAATCCAAGCCCGATAGCCCGGTGGGCCCGTCGAGGATACGAATAACCCTACCGAGCCGACTCCCAGATAATCCGAGTGGGTAGCATACCCGACTCGTCCTGAGAAGTCGGAGCTCGTCAGCATATGTCACGGATAACCCCGCCGG
>NW_027428591.1:0-1897 GCF_044706935.1 Curcuma longa
TCTTGACTTCCAAATTAGAACTCATTTTTTTGCACATGTTTTTCATTTAGTTATTTTCAGGAGTTTCTTCCACATAATTCTTACATTTGTCAGTCTGGATCTTGTAAGGCCATTTCTTTTTTGCTATGTTCCATTTAGTTATTTTCAGGAGTTTCTTCCATATAATTCTTTTGTCAGTCGTGATCTTGTAAGGCCATTTCTTTTTTACTATGTTCCGTACAGTTCTAGTCTGGGAAAGCACCCCTTTGAACTTTTTTTATTGTTTAGATATGCATGGTCCAAATGACTGTACTTGTCACACTCAGATGAGAACTAATTCTTTAACTCATCGAGCTCAAACAGTGGCCAAAATGCCAAACAGTGTCACAATACTCTACTATATAGTATACTCAGTGTTTGTGCTAAACTTCAATTGTTTTCATTTTTTTTTGTTGCTGTATTTTGAACTTAATATTTACAAGGAAAAATATTTCTGCATGATAATTTAGTCCATACAATTCTGTTCTGCATTCTTGTGGGTTTCATTACGTTATTATAATAGTATGTATTGCTGCATTAGTTGTTCAACATTAAAACTAATTAAGCATGCCTTATGAGATGTAGTTTCATCATTTTAAGCTTGCAGTTGAATCATGAATGAATCAAATTCAAATTAAAATATATTATTTTAATAAAACAGGAGTTATTGGAGTCAGAAACTGACATTTATAAATTCCACTTTAGTTGTTTACATGAATTCAGGATTCACTTTTAAGCTCCAGAACATTGAATTATACCTTGATGCAAGGTTTAAAATATTGTCATGTGCTGGAGTTTTGTTCTCTGGCCCCAACAATATAGTTGCATTACTTTGTCATATTGACACTTAGACATGCTTTAACACATGCCAACATGTGCCGATATCAACTCCTTAGTTTTATCCTAGAATTCTTAGCAAGCCAATTAAGTTAAAATTTTTAAGAACCACATCGCAAAATATAATAACCATCTTGTCTAATAACTATTATTAATAATAAAATCAGTGTTGCATCAAATGTGAGCATTGATTCTGCATAATTTTCTCATAATTTTTTCAAGATCTAGATTAAATAATGCTCCTAGAATATCCTCCATTGAAATTAGTTTTTTCTATGTATCCATAAATGTTGTTTTTTTGTTTACCACTTAGAGTTGCATTTTGATTGCACATTTAGAATTTAAGAAGGCATAGGTGCAGCATACATTTCTGTTTCTCTAACTTATATGCTACTCCTATTTACTATTATTGGTGTCTGAGTTGATGCTTTCCTTTTTCTCTCTCCTCTCTTTTATATCTCCCCTCCCTTGTAGTGTTTTTTAATCTCATCCTCATGATCATAAAATGAAATGGGAAGAATATCTTCTTGTCTCACCAATTCCACATCGTAATGGTGAGACAAGCCCTATCTTTGTCGGTATCACTGAAACTATGTCATCACTGCTAGTACAATGACATTTTCTTGACATAGTATCAATATCAAGGACTAGAACAATACATTTCTACCCTACTAAGGTGATAACACTTGAAACCGTACTTTTATGTCTCATTTTACCTATATGGTCCATGTTGGCATGACCTTGTTGGGTCAAGATCGACAAGGCTGATCTTATTTAGAAATTGTGCATTTTTGAGCACCCTTCTAATTTATACTGGAATATTGAAGGAAAATACCCTTGAAGTGCAGCCCCTTTTTAAACATCAAATAAAGTAGAATCAATCTCTTGTCCCTATATATTTTCATTCAGAATATGCCTCCTAATTGGATTTCAAGTCTAATTTTCCATCAATATGCATCTTCCCTTGAAACCCATCGACCTCCATGGATCCCACTATTGCTTTGAGTTTGATGTTGGTTCCATATTTTCGGATGGATGTCAC
>NW_027428592.1:0-1570 GCF_044706935.1 Curcuma longa
ACTTGGTATCCACCTCTACGAGGTGACTAATCCAAGGATCCACACACACAGCCGACGATTCCACTATGAGAAAAATCTCCTTCTCGAATCACACTTCGAAGGCGGAGAAACCTTCACAACACGATGTCTTCCTCGTACAAGATCTTTAATGAAGTATGAGAGGAAGAGAAGAGCTTTTTCAATGTCAGAGAACAGTAAAGAAGATGAAAGAATATGATTCTTGTTCTCTGCGACGTTGACCGCTCTTTTTATAAAATTCAGTGCACCAGTCGACTGCTCCTAGGGCCAGTCGACTGATGGGCTTCAACGGGAATTAAATATGCATTTAATTCGCCAGTTGTCACCCCAACGGCAGTATATCAGTCGACTGCTCCAAGGCCAGTCGACTGGTCCCAGTCGACTGTCAACTCGACTGATTTTTCTGTGCTTGTCTGTGTGTGCTCCGGATCAACCCCAGTCGACTGCTGGCAGGGCCAGTCGACTGCCCAAGCTGAAAACTCCCTTTTCCAGCTTCTTCTTCATCCCTTAGCCTTGACACAAGTCTTCAAACGCCTTCCACAAGCCTCGTGCACTCCCTTGCACTCGCTTGAGACATTTCCCTCGACTTTGCCGTGCTAAGACTTCTCTTGCCAAGAGGCCTTTCGCCTCCGGGACTTCACCTTTGCCAAGAGGCCGCGCCTCCGGGACTTCACCTTTGCCAAGACTCCATTCCTGGACTTTCCTGTGAACTCAAGTCACACATGTTAGATCAACAAACATTGCCTAACTTAAACTGATTTAGCCAAACATTAAAATCCAAGTCACTTGGGGAAAATTGCCCCAACAATCTCCCCCTTTTTGATGTTTGGCAAAAATCATTTAAGTTAGGTCTTTAAATACAACATGTATAATATCACCATGCATAATCATGCTTTAATCAGAATTAATCAAGTAAGCATAAACATTAAGCATGAATAAGTAATCATTAAAGCCTAACTTTCCATTTCATTCTCCCCCTTTTTGACATACAGCAAAAAGAAATAGGGAATATCAGAGCAAATAATGGATAAGTATTCAATCATTTCAAGAGGAATGAATTATGACAGATGTTATAATTTTCTCCCCCTGAATCCTTACTTCTCCTTTGTTCACGCACTAAAAACATAAAATGAAACACACAAGCACATCAGTGAACAAGGAGTATATTAAATATTTCAAGATGGAATCAAAGATTCACTGAAAATTCAGCATGATTCAGGAAACAGAGAGATCAGTCGACTGCTTGTCAGCATCAGTCGACTGATGTCTGATAAATTGATATTCAGTGCCAACTTCGAAAAGCCATAACAAATTCATATTAATTCAGAAAAATAAGAAATTTAATCTTAAAAGTATCATTTTGATACTATGTGCCAAAGAATTTAAAATTTTCAAGAAACAAGCATTAGTATCAAAATATATTTGGGTATTGAGATGTATTTTAAACCAGTCCCATTTACTATTAGAGTGATTATAGAACATACATCAATCGTTTGATGTCAAGGAATGGATCAATTTTCAAGAAAACAGGTCAAAATCACAATGTCACAGA
>NW_027428593.1:0-3661 GCF_044706935.1 Curcuma longa
CGAGGTTCTATTCATCTTTTTTTTATCAATTTAGACTTTCTTTCTTTCTTTCTTCAATTCATTGTGGGTTCTTGAGATTTTTCTCTATGGGTTCACATCAGGATTACATCAAGTTTGAGTCTAATCATGTGCTTGAAATCACCATGCTTGTTGACTTGTACATGAATTGAGTCTCTTTATGCCTTCATTCATGAAAACTTGATATCATAAGTAACTAACTTTTACTTTCTTTGAAGCATTGATATTGAGTTACTTAAGGGGAAGTTTGTTTTCTTTGCTTGCCCGAGACGTGCAAGAATAAGTATGGGGGAATTGATAACATGCATTGATTAGTTTATTTTGACCATAATACTTAATGTTTTGATCCTCTTATTGTGTAACTATTGAATATTAACACATATTATGAGTAGGAATTTATTTTGGACTATATTGCTTATTCCTACAAATTTTGAGTTGAATCTAATATTTTCCATGTGATTTTGTAGGAGACCTAAAGGGTCATGATCATGAGGTTGGACCAAGCTCAAGTCAAGTGAAGATAGCCCTATCCAAATTTATATTCAATCTCATCTCACCCAATTTTGGATTCGAGTATGGGCTCACAAAGGATCCACTATGAGCACAACCCGCTAAGGAAGCTAGAGGAGGAAGCAAGTGGGGATCATTAGAGCATTCTTCCCTTTGGAGCAACCCTAGCCGCCACCCATCCAATCCAAGCTGCCATTCACTTCTTCACTGCCACCTTCATCATGCCATCTCATCCATTGCCACCGGAAAGAAGGCGAGGAGATTTTCTTTCTTCATCCGGCCACCTTCCATCCATCGAGGAGTCAATGGATACCTTCTCCATCACGTCATCTCATCCACTCGCCTCATCTACGGATTGCATCGGGGTGTAGGGATTCCTTCCTTCGGCACACCATTCGTGGAGTTTGCTTTACTTCGCATCCACCGTCGACTAGAGACATAGGGAGAATCATTAGTTTTACTCTACTTCCTATTTCTAAACTTAGGTCAAATTGTGCACTTTACATGTTTGTTAAAATTCCTCTTACGTTTTGGATGTTGATGTTTCTTAGCTCTCTCTTGTTTGTTGTTCATGCACTAGTTTAATTTTTTAATGCACTTGTTCTTAATATTGTCATTTCATTTTAGCAATTACGTTTACTCAGATTAGTTTTCTTTCCATTGATAGATGATTTAGAACTTAAAACAACCCCACCCCCCGGTCCCCGTCCAATACAAAATGAAAACCTAAATCTGGCTACAATAACCACTAGAATTACTACATATCGTCTTCAATCATTGGGAGATGACTCGAAACACCCTATACTATTTTATTTAGGGGGTTCGATCTTAATTAAGTTGGTGTGCTCACTTAGACGACAATCTGAGTCCCATGCCACCATACTATATGAGGGAACAAATGACAAAGGTAACAAAGCGTGATTTATTTATAAATCAATTATTCAACTGCAAAATGCAAGATGGTGAGATCGCAAGCCAATTACATACCAAAATAAAAGGCATCCTAAATGGTTTCCACCTAATCAGTCAACTAGAGAGTAGAGCTAGAATAAAGTACACACTTAAAGCTTTCTCTAAAAATCCTTTGTAGGCATCTATGCTAGATGCATACAAAATTTCCAAGGACCTTTCTACAATAAAGTCAGATGACTTATTCTATGAATTAGAGTTACATGAGCAAGCTAACTCGAGTCAAAATCGAGAAGGGTATTGCCTTAATTGAAGGATAAAATAGGAGAAAGAAAATCAAGTCAAAATCCCAATTAAAGCAAGAGTCCAAAGACGAGTCAGACTTAGACTCTAATGATGAAGAAGAAATAGTGAACATGATCTGGAAGATGTTCACTAGTACAAAAAGATTTTCCAGTAGGGACTTCAAAAACATAGTGCAACACAAGGTGGGCAAATCAAAAATGGAGGTTACTTGTTTCGGATGCATGGCAAATAACATCACAAATCCGAGTGCCCTAATCTAAAGGAGGAGAAGCCCAAGAAATCAAAAAAAGAAGAAGGTACTAAAAGTCACTTGGGACAAGTCATCTTCGGAGGCTTCAGATGTTGAAGAACCAAAGAAAACAAGCTTCATGACACTTATGGCAAGATAGAGCACAAACAAACCTAAGATCGAATCTAAAGCAAGCCAAGAAATAGATTCCGAATCCGAGTCCAAGTCAACTCACGGATCTGTATCCAGTTCAGACGATCTAGATGAGATAACCTCTTCCATAGAAAATAAGATGTTTAAAATTATAACATGTCTAATTAGGAAATTAGCTAAATCTGAGGATCAAATTGAGTAGCTCCTTAAGGAAGTCAAAGACCTTAAGGAACAAGTCAACTTGAATCCCTCAAGTAACCATGTTCAAAATGGAAACTCAACTTTGCAAAACTTGAGGAAAAAAAATTCATCTTGAAAAGTCAATTGAATGGACTCAAAAAAACATTGGAAAAGTACAACTTGGATTCCAAATACTTGAACATGATACTTGTAACCTAATGAACCGTGTATAATAAATCCAGATTTTGTTACATCAAATAGATCTTACTTGCTACTTAGTCAAAAATTAAAAGTCTCATCCAAGCATGGGTCTCCAAAGCATGTTTAGTTAACGAATTGGGTCGAATCAATATTGGATCCCCAAGAACCAGATTCATTACCTAGAGAGACCATATCTAGGTCATGATTTAGGGGAAGTTAATAGAAAAATCATTTTTTCTATTTGATAAAATTGTAGGATTGCTTACTTTTCTGCTTAAATTAGAATGGTTAGATAAAAGATTGATTAACCTTGACAACCTAACATCGGAATAGGTTAGAATGATAGTAAGTTAAAAAAAATTTGATCAAAGCATGCCTAGGTTAAATCATATGTGTTCTACCTGTGCACTCAGGCTAGTTGAATTAGTTGAAGCTATTGTATTCAAACATGAGTTGTTAGACCAAAATTTAGTATCAAGTCCTTTGAGTTGGTTGTTTTGATGAAGCTTTGTCTCAGACACGTGATTATTTAATGTCCATTGTGACTCACCATAGCTTGGAAACTTATTCTACAAACTCCAACTTGGTGAACCCAAAGCTAAGTTTGAAACTAACACAAGGTTAATGAACCTTTTTCAAAATTCAAATCATTCTCTAATCAATTACCACTGAAAACCATCTCACATAACCATAATATCGCCATGTGTTGAAACCCCAGAATGGGTGAGATGATTAAGGTAAATTAATCTAACTCCACCAAAACAACTCAAGTCAAAAACTCCTACTTTATGTGTAGGAACCTAAAGGTATGAGCCAGTAAATACTTGACAGTGGATGCTTTAAACACATGACTGGAGATCAACACAACTTTAGACAAATAAAATTCAAAAAATTAGGATCAATAGCATTTGGAAACAATGACAAACTTAAGATAATTGAAACAAGTAACATCGAACTAAAGTCAAATCTTTATATTCAGAAAGTTTTACTAGCTGACAAATTTGACTTCAATCTACTCAAAACTTTCTATACTAGTTGATAACTTTGCAATGAAGTTAGCATTCTCATTTTTTGAATGTTTGGTTAATCACATTAAATATCCTAATATAATGCTTAAAGGGTTTAGGCAAAATAATATTTACTCAAAACTCTGAC
>NW_027428594.1:0-3362 GCF_044706935.1 Curcuma longa
AGAAGATTCGAAAAATGCTATTCACCCCCTTTAGCGAACCAACCGATTCTAACAAGTTCCTTATAGATTATAAACAGTGTTCACAACCAAGATGGATTGGACAAACCATTGGATTCGGTTGTAGTGTAATTTGGTCTTAGTCTGTCTTGACTATAGAATTACACTTATACACTAAGTGTGTATTGAGCAGGACCATCTGAGGATTGTTCGATTCTATACTGACTATATAATCGAACTAAACCTCTGTTACAATAGAAGTACATACTCTTAATTCCTATATAATAACAAACACATGTACTTAGTATGTACTTTTTTAGTTCAACATCAAAGTGCTAAGATTTTGATCGATAGATCAAAAGGCCCGATGAGTTGGAAAGAAATATTATGTACATGGAGTGTTGTTGATTATAAAAGGAAACTGTGTCCTATAATTTAGCCTGATGATGTCCCCTAAATCCAGATCGATATCATTCTTCAATCTTTGCCTAAGAGTTTTGAGCAGTTTCGTCTGAATTATAACATGAATAAACTGGATTATACATTGGCGGAACTTCTGACAGAACTCCAGGCAGCAGAAGGGCTAATTCGTCATAGTTCTCAAATTCACATTGCTGAGAAGGTATCTGCTTCTAAGCCGAAAGGCAGAAAGAAGAAGAAGAAACCAGCTGGTTCGGCAAAGACGGTGAATGGACCTCGAGTGGCTGGGCCACAGGCAGGTGTGAAGAAGCCAAAGGGCAAGTGCTTCACATGCAAGCAGTCTGGACATTGGAAGGCGGATTGTCCTCACAAAAAGGAGAACAAGAAAGGTATATCCTTTTCTCTAGTCGTTGAAACATGTTTAGCGGTGTTATCTATCGGAACCTGGTGTGTAGATAAGGGTGCCACTGACCATGTCTGCAATTCATTGCAGGGGTTCCAGAAAATCAGACGACTACATGAAGGGGAGATCACCGTCTACATGGGCAATGCTACAAAGGTGGCAGCTTTTGCAGTGGGAGAAGTTTATTTACAGTTTGAGAGAAATAAAACTTTAGTTTTAAGAGATTGCCTTTATGTACCTAATTTTAGAAAGAATTTAATTTCAGTTTCTAAATTATTTAGGGATGGATATTCAGTTTCTTTTGATAATAAAGTTATTGTCAAAAAGAATAGGACAATATCTGTTGTGGTACATTGGTCGGCAATCTATACACTCTCAATCCAATTGTTGGGATGTATACCAGAATCCTAGCTGTCTATGTGAATAAACATTCTGAAATGAGAATTACTTTTGATCAATGTTTGCATTTAGTTTTTATGCAAGTGTCCATTTAATCTATATTGTAGATGAACATGGTGTGCAGAGTGACACACAGAAGATCATGTTGTCAGTTCCTTATAGATTATAAACAGTGTTCACAACCAAGATGTATTGGACAAACCATTGGACTGGTTGTAGTGTAATTTGGTCTTAGTCTGTCTTGACTATAGAATTACACTAGTACACTCAGTGTGTATTGAGTGATGTGCGTAGGATGTATACATGTATTTATGCTTTATTTGCACATCTTTCTGAGTTTATTGCTAAATTCTTGTGTACATTGCATCCCTTATTTATGCATTTAGGCACATATCTTGCATTTCCTAGTTCGGAGATCTGCTCGTGCTTTTACATGTTTCAGGGTGGAAAATGGAGCAAAAATGGGTAAAACGGAGTACCATTGAAGACAAGGCAAGACAGGGCCGTGCCTCATAGGCACGGCCGTGTCTATCAGCTTGTGGCCGTGTTTCAAAGGGCACGGGCGTGTGCCCAAACAGAAGACCATCAAGCCAAGGCCGTGCCTCACAGGCACGGCCGTGCCAACATTTCCCCTCAGCAGCAGCCAGAGGCCGTGTCTCACAGACACGGCCGTGCTTCAAAACAGAATCCAGCCAAGTCATGGCCGTGCCTCACAGGCACGGCCGTGTCTCCATCCAGAAGGAAGCCTCTGCTGTTGGCCGTGCCCACCAGGCACGGCCGTGTGCCAAAACAGAAAGGTCCCTGCAGCTGGCCGTGCCTCAAAGACACGGCCGTGTCCAGCAAATGAGGAGAAGACAGGCTTTGGCCGTGCCTCACAGGCACGGCCGTGCCTTCAAACAGAAGGGAGACAAGTCTGGACCGTGCCCCAGAGGCACGGCCGTGCCCCAGAACAGAAGCTTCACTGCCTTCAGGCCGTGCCCCCAAAGCACGGCCGTGCCTTCTCCTGTGCCCGACGCCCACACGGGGCCGTGCCTCCCAGGCACGGCCGTGTGCACGGGGGCGTGCTGCATTCGTGACCTGCACTATAAATAGGTCCTTGTTGAGACCTAGGAAAGGGGGGAGACCTTGGAGAGCCACCGGAGCTGTTCTAGAGCCACCGACGCCTATTTCGGAGCGAGATTCGACGATCCATCCACCGATCCGACTGCTCCAGTCCATCCTCATCCCATCTACGCCGAGTTTGCAGTCCAAGGAGGAAGATAAGTCTTATTTCCTGCATTTCTTTGTTGTATTCCTTGGAGTGAGATGTATTCCTTCCTTCCTTTGGCTTGTAATCTCCACGCTATGGAGTAGATTTCCCTAGATTCTAGGATGTAGGATAAATCAGATGTAATGGATGATTGTATTTGGATTTGATTAATCTACCGTTTTCAATGATATAACTGTATATTGCTTTGTGGATTTGTGCTTGTGCTTGATGATAAATTATGTGTGTGTGAATCCATGAGGGTAGGGATTTACTATGAATTGGGGAATCATTAGGCCGTACACCGGGGCGCTCTGTGACAGGGGGCAGACCTTGAACCGGGCGAGTTCCGAGGGGTTTCCTAATGCGTAGTTAAATTCCTATGAGGGATAGTTAGCGGTCATTCGTTATTGGGGAGAGATCCGTAAAAAGATATCCTGTGACAGGGGATAGGGTTCTTTTAGTACTCCGGGGCGCCTGAGTGACACGGGCAGACCTTGAACCGGGCTTCTAGAACCATTTCAAACCAATAACGAGTGACGTAAGAACACCAATGCATTATTTCGAGGATACCTGACGAGGTTGAATTGGATAAATTGGTTAACATCCCTACAATTGAACATTTATTGAGGAAAGGTAGAGGATCCAAGTCAATCAATCCATTCTCTGAGGAGTCCGAAATCCTAGGATCGTTTCACCACATAGTGTCACAGTCGATCCCTTTCTCTGAATTCTAGGATAAAGTACTTTAGAACACTCCCATCTCCCCCACACAACTCATGCTCAATATTCTCTCCACCTTTTTGTGCTAGATATAGTAAGTAATTCCACGGTCCCTGTGGATTCGATCTTTTTATTACTTGACGACATTCCGTATACTTGCGGAACGCTATCAAG
>NW_027428595.1:0-2282 GCF_044706935.1 Curcuma longa
CCAAGAAGGCCGATGTGCCTCGCCACAGCCTGGAAATCAATTTTTGGAATAATTAAATATGCATACATAATTAAAATTCCTCAAATCCAAATAACTAAGTGGGAGAGGGAATTATTTACTTAATCCCGCGGTCTCCATTACTGGTTTGTTAGGTGATGCATACAGACTTGCGTGCTGGCTTAGACCTTCCTCCCCAACGGATGGGTTTGTATGCGGATCACCAGAACAAACTTCCTTTAAGGATGGTTATAGGAAGCTATTTAGCTCGCGTATACGTCCACACGAACGTGGCATACGTAACACTAAATAGTGGACTTAGTATCAAGTAATGGTATACACTTAGAATGCAAACGCCCGCCCTTCTAGCTCTCTAAGAGCGGGGTTACTTACTTACTTACTTTACTTACATTGCTACCCTATTTAGCAATAATTAAAAATCTCTCTAACTTGTGCGGAAACTTTTCTAATTCTATTGACATGCATAGGATCATAAGGGACTTCTTAAATTCTCTAAAACAAATCTAGAAACACAAAGTATTAAATCCTATGTTTCATATGCCAAGAGTATCAAAAGGTAGCAATATCGAAAACAGATCATGCATTGGTTCATTTCATTGCTTTGTAGTTACATGCATATTTATTGAAAAGACATGGAATCACAAGGTGCTACTAATACTAATTATAACTAATCTTATTGATTATTAACAATGGAAATACCAAAGAGAAATCTAATGGATAAAAACTAACAATTCATAAGATCTTCTTAACAATGCATAAAAGTAAAATTTCTAAGTTCTCTTAGTAATTTAATATCTTAATTTGCTCTTAGCAAATTGCCAAGGCTTTCCATAGTCCAGGCACCACACACACTATTATGCATCCCCTTGTCGTCTTCCCTCATATAAGCTTTCCTTTTCCTTTATCTGCAGTAAGAGGAAATGCAACTATAAGCGGATAGCTTAGTAAGTACTATCTAGCTCACAAAAACTGAGATGTGCATATATATACGAAAAGTATGAAAACTACATGCTCATGATAAGAAACTTTTCATGCTTTGAAACTCCTAAAACATAAAACATGTGATCTTTCATGCTCAAGCTATAATATCCTGCAATTACTAAAGATTCTCATTACATAACAGGAAATTGCAGATGATACTCTTTCTTAACTAAACTTGCTGAAACTTGAAACTTTTATAAAAACTTATTACAAAAACTTGCTTTACTTGTTCTTGAATACTTAAAACTTATACTTCAAAATACATAATCAACTTCTCTTGGGCCCTAGGCATAGTACCAAAGCGCGCTCCCTAATAGAGATTGGGGTAGCGAGCCACCAATCCTAAGAGGGTAAGGACCTCGGTCCTACCAGGGCCAAGACCTCGGAATTGGTCACCTGGATTTGTTTTACGACAACCTCGGAAGTCGGGTACTAGCCTTTTCAAAGTAAAATACTTAATATCTTTTTTTTTTCTACAATACTTGGCATTTCTTCAAACACTTGGTATGCCTAAACCTCTAAATCCTTGGATTAGAGATTCTTGGAAGGCCTCGGCCTTGTAACTTTCTTATAATATGATCATATAATAATAAAACATGCTTTTGATCATATAATATAATTTCTATGCTTAAAAACTGAGATTTCATGCTTAAACTTGGAATAGAGATTTCTAATAAATCTTAAAAACAAGAAACATGCCAAATAAATTCTAAAAGCATGAAAACGACTTCGAAACTACTCTTACTGCAGGTGAGCAGTACTTACCTTGCGTTCTTGGACTTACAGATGAAGATCTCTCTCTAGACTCTTAGAAACTCGCGATCTCTACGACCCGTTCGCGCCTACTCGTTCTCCTCGTCGTCGGGAACGCGAATCCACGAAGAGACCCTCAGAAAATCCCTTCCTCGGCCGGCCACATAGGGTTCCTAGCTTCTCTTTGGTGTTTTTCGCCCAAGGAGGCGACGGCGACGGCTGGGAGAGGATTTTAGGTCGTGGAAAACTAATTACCTCTTTAACTTATCATATTTATACTAAGGGGTATTTTCGCCGTTTATCACATATAACAATAATTCGCTTCCTATTCTTTCAAGCATACCCCTGCTGGGGCTCCTGGCTAGCACAAACTGCTTAAGGTTTATATCTGCATAAAGGTCCTGGGTTCGAGCCTCGGCTCTGTCTTTTTATTCGCGATTTTGTTTCTTTTAAAAATCTCTAGAATATTTCTATGACATTTCTAAATATTTTTAAGCACTTTAAGAACTTGAAATAAAGAAATTTGGGAT
>NW_027428596.1:0-3275 GCF_044706935.1 Curcuma longa
TCTTCCTGGAGAAGAAGCAGTAGGCTTCTGAGTTACTGTCGGAATTGTGGCTGGAGTCTTCGTTGGAGCACAAGAGGCTGTAGGAGCAAAAGGGGCTGAAGCTATCGCATGCTTCTTCATCGGAACGTCGGTTCATCTGTGTTGCCCCACTGTTGGAGAAGAAAGGATTGACTTCTGTTTTTTTTTCGGTGTTTACATCTGTTACCGGAGCTACAGTGGCTACCGGTTGGATCTCGTTGTCCTGCTGTTGATACACTCGTGTAGGGTTGTCATTGGCCTACGATGAATTGTTCATCGAGAACATGTAATGCCGGAAAGGAAACATGGATGATAGCTTTTACGGAAAGTTATCCACTCACGACCAATCAAACTTCGATCGTATGACGATCGTTTATCAATTTCATGGAAGCTTACGAAGCTTTCTGAAATTATTTCATCATCGAGATCAGAAAGGGTTTCTCGTCGTTTGTCCGTTATCGGCGGTCAAAAGTTGACTACCGAAAACTACACCGCGAATACGATTCTCGGTGATAGTTAGAAAGCCCCGGAAGCGATTGCAACACATGTTGTTGCGTGGTTTCCGGAATAAGACTTCTCTCGATTCAATCGTCATTGATCATCGGCTAGTACCGAAGACGATGACACGACTCGTGGCTTCCAAAGACATCCAGACGAGAGCTTGGCGTGGATCACCAGTAGAGGTGGGATTCAGATGAGGACCGCTTGATTGATTCAACATGGCTCAACATTGTCATCGCGAGGTATACGTTTAGAATAATTTTATTCTGTAAATTTTATTTATGCAAGTAGAATAAATGCTATTCAGAAAATTTTAATTTCTTGCCATGCTTTGTACATGTTATTTCCTGCTTAGCATGTGTGTGTTGTATGATAATAATTAGTTTAATTATTTGTTTATTTTCGCTGCGCACATTTTCGAAACGTGTAGACACGCGCATTGCACTGGGACGATCCCAACAGCACGGTCGTGCCTATATAATAGAAAAGTGACTTCTCCAGGCCATGCCTCATGAGGCACGGCCATGCTTCATATTGCCAAGCCCGTGCCTCACCTTTCCAGGGCCGAAACACCACCGTGCCTCCTTTGGACAGTCCTACAGACCAAAACTAAAATGGGAATAACTCTTAGCTCCGATGGAACAACGGGCCATGCCACCTACCAAATTGAAGATAACTTGAAGCTCTACAACTTTGATTCAGAGAGTTCAAACAGATTTGACCTCTAGGCCATGCTAAAAGCTACGGACGTGCCTCACTTGCAGAAAACCTCATATTCTGGGTCATGCCAAAGAGGCACGGCCGTGCCCTCTTTTCACAGGGGCGTGCTTTGTCTGGGTCGTGCCTACGAGGCATGCCCGTGCCTCATTACCAAGGGGGTGCTTACCCCCTTGAGGCATGACCGTGTCGTGGAGTGATGTGCATAGGGTTCATATTTGTATTTATACTTTATTTGCACATCTTTCTGAGTATATTGTTATATCTTGTGTGCATTGCATCCCTTATCCGTGCATTTAGGCATATATCTTGCATTTTCTAGTTCGGAGATCTGCTCTTATTTTTACTTGCTTCAGGATGGAATTTGGAGTAAAATCGGACAAATCGGAGTTACCATTGAAGACAAGGCAAGACAGGGCCGTGCCTCCTTGGCACGGCCGTGTATAATCAGCTTCCAGGCCGTGCTTCATAGGGCACGGGCGTGTGCACAAACAGAAGATTAACAAGCCTTGGTCGTGCCTCACTGGCACGGCCGTGCCAACAGCCCCCATCAGCAGCAGACGAGGCCGTGTCTACCAGACACGGCCGTGCTTCAAAATAGAAGACCGTCGAGACGTGGTCGTGCCTCATAGGCACGGTCGTGTTTCCAATCAGAAGAAGAGACTGCTGTTGGGGCACGGCCGTGCGTCAAAACAGAGGAGTCACTGCAGCTGCCCATGCCACACAGACATGGCCGTGTCCAGCAAAATGAGAAGAGACAGGCTTCGGCCGTGCCTCACAAGCACGGCCGTGCCTTCAAACAGAGATCCAGCTCTTCTGGACCATGCCTGAGAGGCACGGCCGTGCCCCTGAACAGAAGCGTAACTGCATCCGACCGTGTGTGAGAGGCACGGCCGTGTCCCATCCTGTGACTGTGCCCACACGGGACCGTGCCTCCCAGGCACGGCCGTGTGAGCGGGGGCGTGCTGACTCGGAGACTGCCTATAAATAGGTCCTCTTAGAGACCTAGCAAAGGGGGGAGACCTTGGAGAGCCACCGGAGCTGTTCTAGAGCCACCGACGCCTGTTTCGGAGCAATATTCAACGATCCATCCACCGATCCGGCTGCTCCATTCCATCTACATTTCATCCACGTGGAGATTGCAATCCAAGGAAGAACGATAAGTCTTATTTCCTGCATTTCATTGTTGTATCTTCGGATTAAGATGAACTCTTTCTTTCCTTTGCGTTGTAACCTCCACGATATGGAGTAGTTCCCTAGATTCTAGGATGTAGGATGAATCAGATGTATTGGATGGTTATACTTTGGATTTGTTAATCTACCGATTTTAATGATTTAATTGTCAATTGCTTTGTGGATTTGTGCTGGTGTGATGAATGGTTAAATGTGTGTGTATGAATCCATGAGGGTAGGGATTAATTGTGAATGGAGGAATCATTAGGCCGTACACCGAGGCGCTTCGTGATAGGAAGAAAGCCTTGAACCGGGCGAGTTTCCGAGGGGTTTCTTGATTCATAGTTAGTCTCTATGAGGGATAGTTAGCGGTCATCCATTGTTGGGGAGAGATCCGTAAAATGATATCCTGTGACAGGGGATAGGGTTCTTTTAGTATTCCGGGGCGCCTGAGTGACACAGGAAAGCCTTGAACCGGGCTTCTAGAACCATCTCAAACCGACAATGATGACGTAAGAACACCAATGTTTTATTTCGAGGATACCTGACGAGGTTGAATTGGATATATTGGTTAGCATCCCTACAATTGAACAATTATTGAGGAAAGGTAGAGGATCCAAGTCAATCAATCAATACTCTGAGGAGTCCGAAGTCCTAGGATCGTTTCACAACCCATTGTCACAGTCGATTCCTTTCTCCGGCTCTAGGATAAAGTACTCTAGAATACTCCCTTCTCCCCCAACACAACTCATGCTCAGTTTTCTCTCCACCTTTTTGTGCTAAATCTAGTAAGTAATTCCACGGTCCCTGTGGATCGATATTTTTATTACTTGACGACAACCCGTATACTTGCGGGGAGCCCATCA
>NW_027428597.1:0-1691 GCF_044706935.1 Curcuma longa
CAAATTATTCTGCGGGAAACTAGACAATTATACCTGTCTCGTTGGTCGTCGTTCCGGAAGATAATGCCGTATTTGTTCTCGGAGACTTCCTCAGAGGCTTTTCGTTTTCCCTTTTCTGTAGCTTTATCTTTTCCTCTCGCCGGAGCCTTTTCTTGTGCAGGCTCTTTCCCTTTCCTCCTTTCTGGTTCGTCTCCTTTGCCGGATCCTCCAGATCTGTGAATTTTCTTTAAAATATTGCTCATGTTGATAAATTTGGAGAAAAGAGGATGATGAAACAAATCTGGGAGTTTTTGAGATAGATCTGAGAGGAAAGAAGGTGGAGAAGAGAAGGAAAAGTGAAAGAAATGTAGAGATGGGGTTTGGAAAGGGAGAAGGAGAAAGAGATGAAAAATAAAGAAGGAAGGGGCTGATTTCGGGGGCGCACGACCGTGTTCTAGGGCAAACACGGTCGTGTGCCCTTTATATAGGAGAGGAGGCACGGCCGTGTCTAAAAGACACGGCCTTGGACTGGCGTGCCTCTGTTTAGTAGGCACGCCCGTGCCTAGGAGACACGGGCTAGGAGTCTTCGCGGCTCTGTTTGATCCACACGGCCGTGCCTGTGAGGCACGGTCTGGTGTGGGCGTGCTTCTGTTGCCAGGCACGCCCGTGCCTAGGAGGCACGGTCTCACAGGGTCGCGGCTCTGTTAAAAGGCACGGCCGTGCCTATGAGACACGGCCATGTTCAGTCCGCCTTTTTATTGAGACACGGCCGTGTCCATGGGACACGGCCAAAAGCTGCTTGTGCCTAATATGAGGCACGACCGTGCCTTTGAGGCACGGTCCAGCTTTTATTGCTTCCCGAACTTCAAAATTTCCTGCAAAAATAGGAAAACTTATTAGTAACTCTCAAAAACAAAACAAAAAGAAATATATGCATATGAACATAAAAGAAACGAAAGTTAAAAACCCTTGGGTTGCCTCCCAAGAAGCGCTTGTTTAAGGTCTTTAGCTCGACCCCTTTATTCAATAATGTACAGGGATCATTGGTTGCCCTCTCGCAACCTTCCCCTGGGAGGAACTTTGTATTTTGCTGTTTTTAAACACAGCTTCCTTATTTGCCCGGCCGGAGCGGGCATCCTTTCCGGCATGGTTGTAGGGTGGTACTCAAACTTCCTCTTCTTCGGTTGGATGTCTTCCAACCGGCAACAGTGGGGCTTTTCTGGCAAGTATGCGTTGGAGTCCAAGGAGAGGTTGAAGTCGATTTTCTTCTCGCCAACTTCTAGAGATAGCTTACGGTTCTTCACATCGATCTTTGCTCCAGAAGTGGCGAGGAATGACCTTCCCAAAATAATGGGGATAGACGGATCTTCCTCCATGTCAAGTACAACGAAGTCGGTGGGGATTGTGAACCCCCCGACTTCCACCGGCACATCTTCAACTATTCCTTTTGGATATCTGCAAGTCTGGTCTGCTAGTTGAATGGCCATGGGTGTAAGTTTCAGATCCGTGTACCCACATCTTTCACTTGTTATGTATGGGATAATGCTGACGCTAGCTCCAAGGTCACAGAAAGCTCTCCCAATTGAAATATTACCAATCTTGCAAGGGAGAAAGAAACTACCTGGGTCCTTGAGCTTCTGAGGAATTTTGTTGTTCAAAATCTTCTCACTTATATCCTCAGTGAGCGCCACCACATTCTTTGGCCGGGTGAT
>NW_027428598.1:0-2892 GCF_044706935.1 Curcuma longa
TTGATAACCCTAGATTTGCTATGCAATGTCACGAGTAGGGTTGCAAATTAGAATTTATAAATTTATCAAAAACCCGCGATAAATACAGATAAATGAAGTATAGGGGCCTCGAGTCGTATTTTTCCAAGGACTAGTAGAAAATCATTTAATTCGAGCTTAAGTGTCGTTCTTTTTGGGTTTTCCGAATATAGATGGGGTTTTTGTGGTTTTAGAATGAAATGTAATTCAAAATTGACAAATAAATGAAGAAATGCAATTCCCTAACCTAAAGATGAAATCATGAAGCAACCTAAACCCTAATGCAAGCTAAACTAATTAAATAGCTCAATGATGCAATCAAAATGAATTTGGCAGTTAAATAGATGCAATCAAGAAACCAAACAACTAAAAACAATTTAAACTAGTTAACTAACCCGAAATGCAACCAAAATATCTAACTAAGGAAAGCTTCATTTGATACATCCTCAAGCACTTGGCACGGAACAGTAAGCTTTAAAGAGAAATCAGAATTTAAGGATTTCAGATTTTTGGATTGAAAGATGAAAGCTAAGCTAAGCAAATTAAACAAATCTAAGCAAGCTCTAAAGCTAATTTGAATCCAAACAACAGCTAACTTGAATTAAACGCCAACATTCACAAAGTTACTAAGAATCTGAGTTAACAGAAACATTGAAATCAGAAAAAAAAAACCGAAGCTATCAGAAACATGGAATCCAGAAACTGCAAACTAAGCCTCCAACCCATCCCTTTTCCGATTGTTCCTCAGCTGGGTGTCAAGCCAGCTTCATTGATCCTCTAGAATCCTCAACGTGATCCCTGGTATTGTTTCCTCGCTGCCTGAACCACGAAATTGCCGAAGAAACCCTCTACAGCGCTAACAGTGGCTTGCGCGGCGTCGGATTGAAGCTGCAACTGGATTTCCTTGTTTCTCTTCACTCCGATTGGTTTGATGATGTTATAGGAGCTAGCCACGAACCTCAGAGAACCCCTCCAAAGCTCGCGGCGTCGGATTAAGCCACGGATGGCCGGAATTCGCAGAAACAGGGAAAAAACCGCCGGAGAAAACCTCGCCGCCGCTCTTCGTCCAGCTGCCAAATTATACCCAATCGACCGATTTTGGATTCTTCAAGGAGCAAGGAATTCAACAGAATTGGTTTGGGAAGAAGGGGCTGCCCGTGGAGGTACGTCCGTGAACAGGGGATTGCGTTCGGGACGATGCACAGTAGCGGCGCCGATTAACCGATTAAGCTTCTGTTTATATAGCCAATTGATTAATCAATGACATCCTGGCCGTCCGTTTTTGATTTGATGATCTGAACTTGATCTAGGGCTTTAGAACAGTTTAGGGCTTCCAAAAATTTGAGAGATCTTGATCGGGCTCGATCTAGGTCATGTCTTCCATGTTGGCTTGGTCAATTTGGGCAGATTAGCTTGATTTGATTGCGATTGAACTCGAACTTGACCCGATTTAAGCCCTAAAATCAAATAAACTCAATTAATGTAAAATTTGCCATTAAATCATAGAATTTATAATCAAACCTTCAATTATACCACATGACACAAATATAATCAAATTAATTCATTTAATAATTATTTTCATGTAAAAATCCAGAATTGAATTGATTAAAAATTGCATAAAAACCTTGACTCATCAAATTCCCCCACACTTACCCTTGAGCGTCCCGCTCAAGCCAAAATAATAAAACTAAGGAAAACTCCTACTATCGTACCCCCCTAGATCATCCTCAATCATAATTAGAAAACTATTGAAAGAAAGTTATCTAGGATTATTAAGTATCAAAAATCTAAGCCATGAATTAGACCTTTGTTCTTGGCTAACCACCTAGCAAATTTCATCCTTCATGATTAATTGAGATAAATGTATCACACTAATGCTCACAAGGTCAGTAAATAATTTTAGTGGCTCTCATCCTAAATGCTAAGTCATGATCAATGTAGAGTGGAGCTCACTCAAGCAACTCATGTTTCATGCTTTCCATAGGCTTGCTTGCTATCTACTCTCCACTAGCATTCTTGAATTGGAATCCACAAATATTAAGGTTTATCGAAGATGTAGAGAAATCATGACTATTAGACAAATGAAATAGAGAATGTAGAAAGAAAAATTCAAGTAGAAAGGAAATTTCAAGAAAAGAGTGAATGAATTGATGGACATGGGTATATTTAAATGCAAATCAATGATCCTTGCCACTCCTTCTTCTTCCTTGAGTTACATTTGTTTCGGTGTGGTCAATCCATGAAACTTGATAAATCTCCAAAATCCTTCACCTTGATACAAACTCTTCTTTTTCTTCATTTTTCCTCAACACATCACCACAAATGTGCCATTTTCATTTTTCTTTTGAAATCAAGCCAAATTCTTTCACATTTAGACTTTGCAAGAGCAAACAAATAGCAACCAATCATCAGCCAACAAAATTCACTTCCCATGAAACTCAAAATACAATGTATCATTGGCACGATTCAATTCTAAAACTCATTTAAAACAAATCTGAAATTTTCCTTTTTCTCTCTTTTCTCTTGCTGATTTTCCTCCATTCTTTTTCCATCTTGAAGCTTGATTGATAATGCTAATAATACTGCAATTTCCCTGCAATTTGAATTCATTTCAGTAGCTCAAAAATTCAGAACTAGGCTGGAAAAAACTGAAACTACTGCAGCTTTTTTTTTCTGCTTTCTGGGATTCTGGTTTTTTTTCTTTCCTGTTGCAGCTGCACTTTGGATGATTTGCCATCTGAATTTGTTGTTTAGGAATTCATTGAATGGAAGTAGGTCCTAATGTGATTCATCAACCCATTAGATTTCTGAAAATCTCCTTGACACTTGATACAATCCTTTTCTTACTTTTCTCCATTCTGCATTTTTTTTCTG
>NW_027428599.1:0-8690 GCF_044706935.1 Curcuma longa
CACAATCCAACATGTAAAAAGTATGTATATCCATAACAATAATAATTTTAACCTTTAATATTTAATCATCATTACAATCTGAATCATTAACATTAACACTTTCAATTCTTCATCGCTGACTCTATTAGCTCCTCACCATTGGACATCTCTCCATTATTTATTTTCTCATAAGTGGCATTTATATCTATAAGTAATTGGGATGTGGATTGAATATCTGAATCAACTGAATGTATCTCTACTTCCTCATTTTGAAATATATCATGGTTTTGGGTCGTGATAGAGTTCAACATTTCTATATTCGAACGAGGCTTGATTCGACAAACTAATAACCATTCACTAGATATCCTTCTCTTTGTCAGGTATTCAAGATAGAAAGCTTGCCCAGATTGTACCACAAAAATAAAGGGTTCAAACTTGTTAAATCTTTTATTTATATGAACCTCAACTAAATTGTAGTTTGCATGTATTCTAGTAATTATTCTTGGAGTATGATCATACCATGAACATTTGAATAACACACAACTTTTTATGGGTAAAGTAAGATATTCGACCTCAATAATTTTATCAAGTCTGCCATTAATAATCAAATTTAGTATCAGTGTTGGTGGTAAATCATTTTACACAAACATCTGAATTAAAGGTCATTGTATATGAATCACATTGTGTTATGTGAAATTTGAAACCATTCACATAGTAACCAAAAAAGATTCTTATGTTACAGAGATATCCTAATGTAATATTTTTTATCATTTCATCTTGTATATTTGAAATTCTATGGTCCTTCACCTTAAAAAGTAGTTATGATATAAATTGATTATAACATACATAGATTTCTTTAACTTACATTTTAAATAAAAATGTAAATTTTATCTCTGTGAAAATAAAGAGTTCAAACTTTGAATCTCCTATTTGCATGAACCTCACCTAAATTGTAGTTTGCATGTAGTTGTACCCGTTCTTAGAGTTGGATTATATCATGAATATTTGAATAACACACATTTTTATGCATAAAGTAGGATATTCGACCTCAATGATTTTGTCAAATATAATGGGATCAAATTCAGTATCAGTATTAGTGGTAGATCCTTTTACTAAATACCTAAATTAGAGTCAGGGTATGTGAATCATATTGTGCCACATAAAATTTGAAATCATTCACATAGTAACTAGAAAAGACTCTTATATTACGGAGAGGTCCTGATGCAATATTCTTTATCCTTGCATCTTGTACATTTGAAATTCTATGGGAAACCTTAAAAAGTAGTTATGATATAAATTGATCATAATATACATAAAAAAATCTCTAACTTAGATAGATTTAAATAAAAATGTAAATTTTTCTCTATCTCACTTGTTTTGATATTGATGGATTTTGTAGTTGTAGTTGTTGTTCATACAAGTTGTGAAGGAACATAATTTTAAAAAATATGGTATGATAAACAAATATAACAGGATAAATATTTCAATTTAGAAGTTAACTCACTTTAAGTAGGGTTTGACTTGTCACAGTTCAGGAGTATGTATGTTCTTGTTGCATGGTATTCTTTTGGATTTAACTCATCTATTAACAGATGCACCCATTGTCTTACTAGGAAACTTAAAAATAGAAAGCATCTTTGGGTCTTGGCATCATCTACTTACGGTTGAACATCATTAGAATTTTAGAAGGACACTTGTGATGTCTGATTTTCACATTATCAACAAAATAATATGAGCAAAACGAAGATATTTCTTTAAATAGATAAGTATTACATATTGACCCTTCAACTCTTACTTTGTTATGAATATTATTTTTTAATCTCCTCAAAAATCATTCAAATGGATACATTCATTTGTACTGCACAAGATCAGCTAGTCGTGCCTCGTAAGGTAAATGAACTAGTAGATATTCCATTGAATAAAAAAATTAAGTGGGAATATGCACTCAAGTTTACAATGTATAAGAGGTATTTCAGTTTCGAGCTGAAGCATTTTTGCTGTCATAATAACCTCGATGTCAAATTTAGAAAAAAAGATTCAATTCTGTAAGTGCTTGTCAAATATTATTAGAAAGCAGATCATGGAAAGTGATTGGAATAAGTCTTTACATGAACACATGACAGTCATGACTCTTCATTCCAAACATTTTTAATTTATTTATATACATGCATCGAGCCATATTCGAGGCATACCCATTAGGAAATTTGATTTCTTTCAACCAACTACATAATATCTGCTTACTTTCTTTGTCCAATATATAACAAGCCTTTGGAAATTTACCAGTTGTTTCATTCTGATGCAACTCAGGCCTATTAACTAATTGTTTTAATTCCTCACATGATTTTGTTGTGTCTTTAGTTTTGCCTATAACATTCATCATAGTATTGAAAATATTATCGAAAAAATTCTTCTCTACATGTATCACATCTAAATTATGTCGAATGAGCAGATACTTTCAATATGACAACTCCCAAAATATGTTCAGTTTCTTCCAACCACACTTGCACACCCTAACAATGTATTTATTTAAATCATCAGAACCCATCTGATTTACTAGTACAAATCTATAGTTGTCTATTTCCTCAAGGATTTTCTCTCCTGACTTGATTACAGGCAGTTGTTTTTTGACCACTACATTCTTTATGAACTCTTTCTTATTTTGTTTGAAAGGGTGCTCTTTTGGTAAAAATTTATGGTGATTATCAAACTAAGATATCTTCCCACTGCAAGGTAATAAAAATGCATCCGACTCTGTCATACAATGTGGACATGCTAACTTACTAGCTGTGCTCCATCCTGACAACATTGAGTATGTCAAAAATCACTAATCGTCTATAATAAAGTAGCATGTAAGGTAAAATTAGTTTTACTTGCAATATCATAAGTCAGAAACCTTACATTCCATAATTCTTTCAACTCGACAATTAGAGGTTGTAAAAAAATATCTATCTTCTCTTTTAGATTCTTTGGACTTGGAATAAGCACGGTAAGAAACATGAATTCATCTTTTCATGCACATCCATGGAGGTAAGTTATATGGTGTTACTATGACTGACCAAGATGAATATTGCTGTCCAGATTGACCAAATGGCTGAAATCCATCTGCTAAAAGTCCCAATCTTACATTACGTGGTTCTATTGCAAATGAGAAAAATATTATATCAAGATGTTTCCATGCAGGGGAGTCAATAGGATGACACATTATATCTCCTTCATGTACATGCTCATGATGCCACCTCATGTGGCTTGTTGTTGTGGCAGATGCATACAAACGTTGAAGTCTAGCAGTTAATGAGAAGTAATACATAACTTTCCATGGTAAATTCTTCTTCTTCTTCCCTAATATGCGACTACGCTACTTATAACGAGGGTGATTACACATTCTGCATTCAATAAGTTCACTATCTTCATTCCAAAAGATTATGTAGTTATTTATACAACAATCAATTTTTTCCACAAGCAAATCTAAACCCTTGATCAATTTCTTTGTACTGTAGAAGCTATCAGTCATTATGTTATCAACAGGAAGCAACTTTGACATCAATTGACAAATATCATCGTAACATCATTCTGAGAAATGATGTTCTGCCTTGATGTTCAATAGCCTTGCAATAGCTGATAGTTAGGAATGACTAGAAAGGAATATCTTCCCACACTTCTCTTTCACTAGCCTTTAACATGTCATATAGTTTCTGAACTTCAGGTGTTGGTATTTCATCAACATTTCTATGATCAAACGCATTCATCATATCATAAACCATTGATTTACATTGTATTGTCATTAAATGATGATTCCTGTTGAGCAATAGGGACAGATGACGAAGCACCAGAATGTCCAATTGGCTCAAACACATAAGGTTCTCCATAACAATACCAGTTGTAATAATTTGGAATAAATTCATTTTTACCTAGATGTACTTTCACAGTATCCTCATCACAAAAAATTCATATTTCTATATTTGTAATGATTACACGGACAATGTAACTTATTGCCATCCATACAGTTTGGATGACACTTAGCGAATTTCATAAACTCTTTGACTCCATCAAAATATTCATCTGTGATAAATTTATTTTCTAACCTATTGTACATCCAAATTTTATTCATATATATTGTAACCTAAAGAGAAATAAATTTGCAACATTATAAATGTGTAAAGCTAAGCTATACATGCATATAGTTATAACATAAACTTAATTAAATCATTAAAATATAATATGTCAATAACACTTAAACTTAAACTAAACATGAAGTTTGAACTCAAAAGAAATAGTACCACTGGAAGAGAAGATAACAAACGAGCTGTAGATTGTGCTCAGAAAATACATATCCTTGAAGATAATAAAAAATAATCCAAAATTAACATCAGTCACATTACATAATGCATTAAATACAACAATAAATTCTTTTAATATATCACTTATTCTCTTAGAGCTAATTATGAAATAAAGATCTATTAATCAATTACTTATATATAAAAATATAATAAATTCTTGTTGCATCACATTATGCAACGGTTGAGCTTTCGGCCAATCTACCTCGCGGCCAGGGCTGAGACCGCAACTGAGCTTGTGATTGTCCACTGCCTGACTAAGATTGTTTATGCACCCGATCTCGCAACCAAGAATGCACGTGTGTCCACATAGGCATCCATGCTGCCAGCCATGTTATATCATTGGAAAAAAGGGCCAAATTGTAAATTTTAAAATTAGTTGGACCTTTTTATAAAATTTCCAATTAAAAGAAGTAGTCGAACCCTTCTTTCCCGTGATTGACCTTTTCCCCTTCCTCCCCTTCTTAAGTTTTTCCCTAACCTTAAAATTGGAGAGATCAACATTCACCCACCCTCCATCTTGCTATTTATATTTGCTTCTACATATTTCCATGTGTTAATCTTGCTATTTATATTTGCTTGTCTTGTTTTATATATCCTATTCATTGTTGCTCTCTCAAAAATTGATAATGAAATAAAAAAAAGCCTTACATGATAACTTGAAATATTAGAAAAAAATAATGAGTTGATTAATATCATAAATCAATTATGTTAATGTAGTTCTTCTAATTGAGAATATATATATATATATATATATATATATATATATATATATATATATATATATATATATACAAAAGTGTTTCGGCTCAATGCTTGTAAGAAGTTAGATAACTTCTCAACTGAGTTACGAAAAGAAATGAATATAACCCTCGTGCCATAGAACTTCAGTTCTATTAGTTATAAAAGACATGAGATTAATTATATCAGAGTAATAATGAAATAGAGCTCTTGACTCCGCAATTTGAAAAGAACTTTCGAGTCTTTTTACGTGTGCATAACCTTTGACCAAATGGAGAAAAAATTTTCCTCATAGGGTGGATTGCAGATCGTTCATCCTATTCTTATGTGAGGTACCTCACGGGATGGATTGTAGGTTGTTTATCCTATTTTTTTGTGAAGTATTTTTCAGGTGGATTGCGGATTATTCACCCTATCTATGTATGTATAGATGCATACTTACGATGCAATTTCATTACGAGTGGATTGTAGTTCATTCACTCAGCTATTCGATGCATCATTTTTAAGTGGATTGCACATCGCTCACTTTGATATTTTTCATTTAAATATGATATGTTTGTATTAGGTGAAATGCAGGTTGTTCACTTTTACTTAAATGACACCTTCTGGATGAGTATATGGTATGTCATTTTCCAATAAGACAAAAATGGGTGCAAGGTTAGCAATGAGAAATTAAGAAAAACTGATGATATTAATTAAGAAGGAAAGAAAAGACAAATGACGTAGAAATTATAAAAGATAAATGATGTTGTTGATCTCTTTAATAATATTTTTATGCACATCTTTCGTATCTCCACTTTACACTCTGTACTCACTTTCTTTTTCCTTTGACCTCTAGATTCGCAGATTTGAGATGATTTTCAAGGTTTGATCAATAAAGTTGGAGAGTATTTCAGAGATACTCAACAATAGTTATGGAGACGGGTTCTACAACGTCCATTAAGTTTATTTTATTTGCATAGTGGCCATTTGTCTATTTTATTATTTGGCATTGATCATTATTTCATTTTCTACACGAGGTCACTTGTCAGTCATGTCATGGATCATAGAGTCAGATTTTGGGGTCGAACATTATCTGCATTAGTGAATAAAGTATTGCATATTTATGTTCATACAACCTGTGTACTCTTGTTGGGTATTATTTATGGATTTTAATTCAGGAATGAATATTATTCGAGCAAGAAGACTAACTTCCATATATGGATGGATGTTTCCAAGTTGTGACAAGCCAAGGGTGAGCTTGCACCTAGCCACGCGGCCAGCCAGGAGGTCGGTTAGGACCAAGCTTGCAACTAGCAATGCAGCTGGCTTGGCTTGATACCAGGGTCGGCTGTGCGGCTAGCCCTACGGCAAACATCTCGCCCCCGTTGCAGCCAACCTTGCCGCCTCCCTCGCAGCTAGCTCTGCGGTCGACCTCACGACCAACCCTGTGGCCGACCTCACACCCAACCCCACGACAGCGAGGAGAGGAGAGGAGAGGAGAGGAGATGCTTATCGAGGTCGAAGAGGAGATCACACCGGGTCTAGAAGAGGAGATCACATTGGAGATCAGAGGGGTTTGTAATGTAATTAGGTTGGGGGCAAGGGAGGAATGTGTTGAGACTGGATCTTGGAACGCTAAAGAACCAAAGTTTAGTCCATCTAAGTTAGTGATTGAACCAAATTTTGGTTGTTAAGTCAAGTTTCGATCGCTAATTCGGCGACTAAACCAAAGTTCGATCGCTATGTCGGCGACCGAGTTCAAGTGTTAAACATAGTTCGGTTAAGTGTAGCAATCGAACCAAAGTTCAACCTCTGATTTAGTGATTGACTCATAGTTCGGTGGCTAAACAACAACTGAATCATAGTTCGGTTGCTAAATCAACGATCGAACTTAGGTTTGATCACTAAATTAGCGATTGAACCATATTTCAGTCACTAAATAGTGACTGCATTAAATTAAAGTCCGTTGCTATATACTGATCAAAATAATATTTCGATCGCTATTTTAGCAATTGAACTATAATTCGTTGTTAATTCCGTTGCTATTTTAGGATATTCTTGTAGCATAATTAGTTCACCTAGCCGTACTAACCCACCTAGCCTACTTAATCTATTTAACATGCATGCATGACCCATATAACTTAATTGACATGGCTAACACGAGCTAATCAATTTGCCTATGTGGATAATTTGATTGACTCAGTCTAACTAAGCTAATCAATTCACCTAGCTCAACTAGGCTCATCGATTCATTTGATTTCTTTAGTTTGATTCACTAATTTAGTTCAATGGAGTTGATGAGCCAAATAAAAATATTTAAAAGAAGAAATATAATAAGAATAGATATTGCTTGAACATATTTTTTTTAAAAAATTATTTTTATGAGTTGGAAATAAATTGATATTTCAAGATTATTTTATAATTAAATATGATAATTTTATATAATATAAATTTATATAAAAATAGAATAATCATTCATACTAAGTAAAACAAGAATTTTTTCGTAAGACTTTTTCAATTGTCAAAGAATTTTGTTAAAACCATCGCTCCAATAGTTGTGCTATTTAGTCCTCTCCTCATTCTAAGAACTAAGAAAAAAAGACTCTTTAAGAAAAATATGATTTATGAGTGTTCGGTTAAACATCGCAGATGATCAAATCATCAGTCAACGAACAATCCAATGTGCACGACCTCATAAAGGATCTTACGTCGAAGAGGAAAAAGAGAACCTGAAATGCACTTCATAGGAGGTTAGCCTGACGGCAAAAACCTCGACAAACTACTTCAACGCTCAAATTAGGATTTTATGAAAAAGGAAAAAGTTCTCTCTCAAAGGGAAGATGAAAAGAGAAGAGTCCAGAGATACGAATCTAGAGTAAATCCTTTTTAGGATTTTTATAGTCGTTGAAGAGCATCTCCATGTCAAATGGAGCGGCGTCATTATGGAAGTCTATGGATCAAATAGGACAACTTTGTAACACCCTACTCATTCTTATGCTATCGTGTGTTCTCAAGAATATTTGTATCCCCTATTAGTGGCCTGATGAAGGGTGGGAACTCATAGAATATGTGAAAGTGGGGCCCATGACCGAGATGACGTCTGAGGTTGAGATGACGTCGAGGGCCAAGACTGAGTCCGAGATCGAGATGAGTTTTGAGACTGAGACGGTGTTTGAGGTCGAGATGAGATTCGAGATCGAGACGACGACATTTTGAGGCCGAAATGAAATATGAGATCGAGACGAGATAGTATTCTAGGGTTGAGATGAGATCTGAGACTGAAATGACGTCTGAGGTCGAGATGAGTTTTGAAACCGAGAATGAGACTAAGTCCGAGATCAAGACGACGTTTGAGACCGAGATGAGATTCGAGATCGAGATGACGTCTGAGGTCGAGATGAGTTCTGAGACCGAGATGACATCGGTGGTTGAGACTAAATTCAAAATCAAAATGATATCTGAGGTCGAAATGAGATCCAAGATTAAGAAGACGCCTAAGATTGAGATGAGATCCAAGACCGAGATAGTATAGTTGCACTTGGGTGGACCCATTCCCCTTGGGGTCATATTGACTTGCACTGTTAGGTCAGTTTGAATTTTGATCTTCATTTAACTCTTGACCTTGGAGAAAGCCATGCCATCCATCACACCCGC
>NW_027428600.1:0-2309 GCF_044706935.1 Curcuma longa
AACGCCTACCCTCTGTCACAGTGTACCCTGTTAAGGACCTTGTCCCAGTGGCCATCAACCATTAGATATCCCTTATGGGGGTTTACCACTATGTAGGAATCACCTCGGAAGGTCCGGTTAAAGACTCTCCTCTTGTCACGAGGCGTCCCGGGTATACGATCCTAGGATCTCCCAACAAAGTAATCTACCCCTCATAATCATGCATATGTGCTCACACAAACATTTCATCAAACACATTCAAGGCACATGATACATGAAATAAGTGTACACATTTCATTGAATAGAGAAAATCACATGAACTAGTTCTTACATCACCATCATCACATAGATGTTCATCCTACATCCTAAACTCAAGGATCTACTCCATTACAAGAAGATTACAACAAGAATGCATAATAAACATCATCCACCAAAGATGGGAAGACTTATCTTTGAAGCGTGAGCATCCTCTTGAAGATCTTCTTGCTCCGGTGTAGGATGGATCGGTGGAGATGAATGGCGAGATGGACCGGCGAAGGATGGAGCATTTAGGGCCTCCCCTAGAGAGGGGGAGGCGCCGCCGCCAAGCCAAAACCAAGGGTTTTGGAGAATGACCCAAGATAACCTAAGATTGGGTTTGTTTCCACCTTTTATACTCACCCAAAACTGCCCAGATTGTCCCTGGTTTATAAGGCTCCGCCTCAATGGGGTTTTCACCTAGTAAACTCGGTTTTCTTCAATTGGACCTTGATCCAAAGTTGTAGAGTATTGAATTATCTTCAATTTGGGTGGTGGACTGACCCATAACTCCATCTGAGCCGAAAGTTATGTTGGTTCGAAGTTTGGTCTGTAGTTTGGGCAGAGCACCCAGTGTGGCCGCGATCAGGAGGCACGGCCATACCATTTAGCACGGCCTAGAGCAGTCATCATTTTGTTCACCCTGAAGCAAAGTTGTAGATTTGAAGTTAGCTCCATTTTGAGGGGTGGAACGGCCCGTGGTTCAATCGGAGCTGAAAGTTATGCCCGTTTTACTTTAAGTCTGCAGAACTGTCCAGAATGTTAGGTAGATACTCCCCAGCACGCCCCCGTCACACGGCCGTGCCTAGGAGGCACGGCCATGTGCAGCCGCTGCTCTGTTGCCAAGCACGCCCGTGCCTATGAGGCACGGTCTCGGAAGGTCGCGGCTCTGTTGGAAGGCACGCCCGTGCCTGTGAGGCACGGTCTCACAAGGTCGCGTCTCTGTTGGGAGGCACGGCCAAAGCTGGATCTCCTAAAGAAATGGACACGGTCGTGGGAGGGACACGGTCGTGTCTAGACCGTGGGTATGTGAGGCACGGCCATGCCTGTTAGGCACGGCCGTGTTCTGCCTTGTTTCTTCTTCTCCTCCATTTGTTCGTTTTTGCTACATAAGAGACTCACCCGTGACAACGAGCACGACCAGTGCGAGCATCTTTTCTCCACTATTTGCTCCACCATCAATAATGCGTCGTTTTGACTCTAAATCACATCCTGTTAAGTAAAATATACAAAAAGCATATCTCCAAGCCAAAGGGTAGAAATATGCAATATAAAAGAATAAGGTGTGACAAAGTGTAGCATATGCAATGAATCACAAGTAGATGAGCGTTAAAACAAGGCTAAAATACTATATATGATCTACGCTCATTATCCACCGAGGGATGAAGAAGGTAAGGAGCTTGACTCATCAAAGTGGTCCACATAGCAAATGCGCAAAGGACAAGCCGATGCCAAGGCGGTGGTGACCCTACAATGCGGCATCAACAAAGATCAACTCATCAAGGTTGGTCCATTCACAAGCGCGAAGGATTTGTGGAACAAGCTCATCGAGCTTCACGAGGGGACCCGAGACTCCCGGATTGCGAAGAGAGATCTATTCTTGAACCAACTCCAAAATCTCTCAATGAAGGAGAATGAAACGGTAAGCGAACTACATGGTCGTTTCAAGGAGATCCTCAACGGCTTGCACACCGTCGATGAGAAGGTCGAAAACCGCGACCTTGTAAGGTATGTTCTAAAATCTTTTCCAAGGAATGCTTTGTGGTCATCCATGGTGGATGCCTACAAAGTATCCAAGGATCTTTCAATAGTTAAATTAGATGAATTCTTTTGTGAAATGAAACTTCATGAACTTGCTAACAAAGGTCAAAAAGAGAAAGGTATAGCTCTTGTTGCAGGAGAAAAGAGCAAGGATGGGAAGAAGAAGAAAGAGAAGAAGAAGGAAAAGGAGGTCTCTTCATCTTCCGAATCTGAAGACGATAGTGATTCTTTATCATCAAGCGAGATGACAAATTTTATGAGGAGGATGATGA
>NW_027428601.1:0-3909 GCF_044706935.1 Curcuma longa
CTATCAATGTACATGCTCTTAATCCTAATATAATAACAAACATATGTGCTTAGTATTTACTTCTTTGATTCATCAAAGGGTGAGATTTAGAGTGTTAGATCAAAAGGCTCGATGAGTTGGGAAGTAGTATTATGTACATGGTGTGTTGTTGATTATAGAAGAAAACTGTGTCCGATAATCCAGGTTGATAATGTCCCCTTGAGGAGCTCATAAAGGATTATCATGTAAACCCTATAGGTGGACTTAGTTCCGCATGATAACAAAGGTTGAGTGGTACTACTCTTGGATTAGAAGTTGATTAAATTCGAGTTGTCAGTAACTCATTTAATTGACGGACATACGATATCTTAAACACAAGGAGATTAATATACATATAGTAAGAAGGAGCCCATAATATAATATGGGATTGGTGCGGTAGTGCAATAATAACTCTCTAGTGGAATGAGTTATTATTGATGGACTTAAGCTGTGTGTTCAGGAGGAACATGGGAAGCTTAAGCCCATCGGGAGACCAAAATCAATTCCTCCTCGAGGTCCCTACTGTAGCCTCTAGAAATCCTCGAATCCACCTCAGGAAGAATTCATGGAGACCTTCGGAAGAATTCTTGAAGACCTCTTGGAGATCTTCGGAAGAATTCTTGAAAGACCTCAAAAGACCTTGGAAGACCTCTAGATGAATTCGAAAGAATTGAAAAAGAATTCTGTGAGAAATTTCGGATAGGAAATTCTATTTATAAAAGAAAATTTCTGGAATTTTATTTAGAATTTTTTCAGAGAAAAATTCGGATAAGAAAGAAATTTTTTATAAGAATTTCCGCTAAGAAATTTCGTCTCTTCTCGTACAAAATTTTATTATAAAATTTTGTGAATTAATTTTGTTAAATTAATAAAATATTAATTATGGAATCTCGTTAAATATTAGCGAGATATAATTAAAAGATTTTGTTAAAGATAAGAACAAAATTAATATAATGGAAATTTATTAAAAAGATAACAAATCTTATCCATTGGATTTTATTAGATTTGTTCTAATAAAATCTTATAAAAAGATTTATTTCTAAATAAATCTAGATAAGATAAGGTTGTTAGATTCTTTCTAATAAAATCTTATTAAGAGATTTATTTCTAAATAAATCTAGATAAGATAAGTTTATTAGATTGTTTCTAATAAATTTTTCTTAAAGATTTTATTAGATCTTTTCTAACTAAATCTGGATAAGAAAATTTATTAGAATCTTTCTTAAATTTCCATGATGGCTTGGCTATATAAAAGGAGGTTTAGAGGAGGCAAAACATAACACAATAAGTTGAGTGTTGCTCCTCCTAGGGTCGGCGGCAATAGAAAAGAGGATTCCCTTTTCTTTCCACCGCCCACCTCTCTTCTTTTCTCCTTAGGGCCGGCGCCCATAGCCCTCATCTTCCTCCCTTCTAGTTCCTTGCTAGGGCCGGACACAACAAAGGATCTCCTCCTTGGTAGGGCCGGCGGCATAGAGAAGAGAAGGAAGGAGAGAAAAGAAGGAAGAAGAAGAAGAAAGGCTCTAGCTTCCTTGCCATCGGAAGAGAAGAGTTTTTAGAGGAACCATCTCGAAGGATCGTTGTCCACACAACGTTCGAGAAGAGGAGAGGACATACAGCAGAAGATCAAGGGGTCATCTTCTCCTTCTAGACATCCCGAAGAAAAGGTGCAAAGTTTATTGTTTCCGCTTTAAATAAATTGTTCCTTTTATCTTGGATCCTGTAAACCAAACACAAGAGCCCAATGATCTAAATGCGTTGATCAAACCTTGGTTTGATCAACTATGAGGGCAACTTAAATTCGTTTTCGGAAAAAATTTTGTTCTGCAAGAATTCACCGGAACAGGTTTCCTAGTGTTTCCCAGTAACGCCCGCCCTTACGTGGGCCCTTGACGGACGCTACAGTTCTTACATTCATTCATACATTCACTATCATATATGGAAAATTAAAATCTTTGCAGCGGAAACATAACTACTTATTAAAACAGAGTTCATATATGAAACAGAAAATAATACAATAATAACAACAAAGATAAACTAACCTAGGTTGCATGGCAAATTCTAGATTATAAAGTTCTAAACATAATAATTAAATCACCAAACATGATATTAAAGACATTGTTTAACATGCATAATATAACATCGTTGCATGGCCAAGGCTTGGTCAAGTCACCACCACACACATCTTCACCGCCCTGTCCTGCTGCCTCCCATTTGCTCAGTACCTGTTAACTGGATCTGCAATATAAGGAAGGTATCTATAAGCATAAAGCTTAGTAAGTTCCTTTCCTACTCACAAAATCCATCGTACATAAAACATAACCTTAAAGCATACAAGCATGTCAACATTTCCTAAACAGGCATAAATCAGACATTTGACATTTACATCATATACATGAACATAGAAATCATTTTGCCTTTTTGAAAAATATTATCTTAATAGATAAACATAATATCATCATCATCTTTGGGGATCCCTGGCTTGTACCCATTCATTTCTTTTGCGCGCATACATACCAAGTAGTACGAGGTAGCTAATCCCGACTACACGGTTACTAGGTCTTCTCAGATGTCCTTCAACCTAGGGGCAACTTTTGGAGCCCATCCCTTGGATCCCTTTCGGGTTCCGGTACAAGCCATTCATTTAAAGTAAAATACTTTTTATACTTTTCTTTTCCATCATAACATGAATGTTCCATAACATCTTTCTTTCATTCATAGTGAACATTCACGTCATACATTACATGAATTTGACATAAAGTATTATGAAAGATCATATGTCTAATCACATTTAAACCTTAACTTAGGTTTGTTTGCACTTTCTTCATAAATTTAGCTTCACTAAGCTTCATTCACTTCAACCCGACCACTCCAAAGGACCTATAACCTTGTAATTGATCAGAAGATCGATTGGTGGGTTTTAAATTGATCCGATGGTCAATTCTGTTAAAATTCTCGTCACAGTAGCGTCTGTAATCGATCAACCGATCGATTACAGAGGCTTAATCGATCAGAAGATCGATTACCCCTTACGGTGTTCACAGTACGCGCGGTAATCGATCAACCGATCGATTACAGACCCGTAATCGATCGACTGATCGATTACAACAGCTTAATCGATCGGTGGATCGATCACAACTCGCGAAAAGTCGCGGATTCCATTCTCGTTAAAGCGTGTAATCGATCGGGCGATCGATTACACCCCCTGGTAATCGACCAACGAGTCGATTACCAGGGTTTCTGCTCTCGGTTTCTCAGTTTCTAAGTTCTGTTTAACGACAATTAACCAACACTTAAAATAACATCTATCTATCTTTTAACCTTAATAACATGATCAAATCCTAGGTTTTAACAATATAAAACACATGAAATACAGGAAAGGTATTTATTCTTAAATCTTGTTACAGACTAAACTTGTTTCACGAAACTGTAAAAGAACTTACGCTATAGATCACTAAGAAATTTAAACTGCAGACTATAAACCTTGTTTATCATGCACATAGTTCATATGTTTAACAACCGTGGCTATTACATTGCAGGGAGGGGAGACTTACTGTGATCTTGGAGTTTCTAAGGGTTATACCGAGCCTTCTCTTTAACCTCCCTAGCCTTCCTTCGCAATCTGGTTGAGAACCTTCGGCGGCCAGAGAAGAAGAAAGCACAGAACGAGAGGAAAAAGCCCTTTTGTGCGAGGAGGGATGTTTATAAAGGGAAGAGAGCCGTTACCATCGCGATTTTCACTCCCCACAATCCCCACGTCGCAACCCCACTACTTATCTCATCGTTTGGTTTAATGAAACTTCATAAACCTTTAGGTTTAACAAGCATTGCCCTCCTTCCTTTAACCAGAATACACTACTATCTCATATGGTTAACTTGGCTTGCTACATATTG
>NW_027428602.1:0-1543 GCF_044706935.1 Curcuma longa
GGATTAGCTTAACCTTAGTTAACCAACCATTCTAATTATTAACCTGATTTCTTTCTAATCAGATCCAACCTTATTAATTTCATCTTACTCAACACTACCATTAGTCCCACCAAATTCAATTTAGATTCACCATTAATTGAATTTAATTCCATCTAGGCAAAATTAGTATCATCCAATTAACACAATAACTTTAATCCTGTCAGCTCTAATCCTAATAGAGTTCACAGCAACCCAACTCCATTAATCCATGACTAATCCCAACTTCAACAGATCCAACAGCAAGTGTAAAATCCAATAAAATAAGAATTTCGTTATTTGAATTAACCAACTACACAATTGATCGATTGTAACAAGGAAGTCTTACCTCAATACAGTGGATACCCTAGATCCAGCTTTGACCTCTTCTTCCTTGGCTGTCGAAAATCCAACCAACTAAACCCCTCACGTCAAGGAGCTGTGGAGAAGAAGAACACAGTCCCAATTAAAGAGGAATCAAAGAAATCCATCAAACTTCGACTCAAGAGCCCTAAAATAGCTAAATCTCAGCTTAACTTACCAATCAATTTCCTCTCTTCTCCTTCTTGTGGCCGAAACCAACGGAATACCACCAATCCGAACAAATTGAAACCACCAACTGAGAAAACGAGATCTAACTCAAGCAAATCCTATGATGAACCCTAGAAATCAAAATCGGCTTACCGTTCCTCTTCTCTTCTTCTTCTTCACGGCGGTCGAACCAAAGCAGCTTCACCGAATCCAGATCAGCTCAAGAAACCTATGGAAATCGGCAAAAACCATAGATCTAGGCTTTAGAAAACCCTAGGCCTCAAAGATCAAATGATTCCTTACCTCTCCCGAGCTCTCCCGTTCGCCGACCTTCGCCGTCGCCTCTCGGATTTCCAGCCAAGCCTCGGCGAGACCAAGCCCTCAATGATTGAATCCCTGGTCGTCTTGCTCTCCCTTCGACTGCGGCACCAGCGTTAGGGCAGATCTGGCTCGGTTGTTGCCCGATCGAAGAAGAGGATGGAGAACAGAGGAATCAGAGGTGGAAGCAGAGGAGTGCGATCGCGAAATGGGCAGAGAGGATCGCGGCGTAGGTTCTTATCGGTTTCTTAATGGGCGGATTTGTGTTAACGGGTTTGGATCCAATAACCCAAAATCCTATTAAAAGTTGAGTTCAGACCGGGTCCGGTTCAAGCCATTACTGTAGCAAACCGAACTAACCTTGGTTCGCTTGGTTTGCTAACCAATCGAACCCCGATTTGACTCAAACCAATTTTGTTTGATTCGTCTCTACAAGACGAATCTTTTCTCCCTTTTTATTCTATCAAAACCTCTTCTATTACGAACCAAACCAAATTGGTTCAATTTGGTTCAATCTTGGTTTAATGGGTTCACTAACTAAATGACCTTTGAACGAACCCACTATCGTTCAATTCGTCTTCATAAGACGAATTCATTCCCTTCCACTAATACAATTTCTAATCATACCCAATTAGGATTAAATTATTTACAATTTAACCCCTAAAAGTTTTGGTATTTT
>NW_027428603.1:0-1323 GCF_044706935.1 Curcuma longa
TGTAACGACCCGGCCCCTCGACCTGGGCGGCCCAACTGGCGGCCCAATCGGCGGTCCCTTGGGCGGCCCAACTAGCGGCCCCCTTGGCGACCCCCATGTCGTCAATCGACGATCCTCGGCCGTGTCGTTACTGACTAGGACTTTCCACCCCTGGCCAGTGGATTTTTGTCTCCCCCAGGATTCGAACTCTAGACCTCCAGGATAAGTACTAGAGTTTATGAATCCTGGTAGCCAAGTGAGAGAGTTCTCACTTGGCTACCAGATTCATAAACTCTAGTACTTAACCTGGAGGTCTAACCCGAGGGTGCCTACAAAGGCAAAAATCCACTTGCCAGGGGTCAAAGACCTAGTGAGTAACGACACAGCAAGGGTCGTCGATTGACGGCCGCCGAGCCACTAGTGGGCCGCCCAAGGGACCGCCGATTTGGGCCGCTAGTTGGGCCGCCCAAGGGGCCGAGGGCCGGGTCGTTACAACTAGCGGCCCAATTGGCGGCCCAATCGGCGGTCCCTTGGGCGGCCCCGTCCGGCCCCCTTGGCGACCCCCATGTCGTCAATCGACGATCCTCGGCCGTGTCGTTACTCACCTAGGACTTTCCACCCCTGGCCAGTGGATTTTTGTCTCCCCCAAGATTCGAACTCTAGACCTCCAGGATAAGTACTAGAGTTTATGAATCCTGGTAGCCAAGTGAGAGAGTTCTCACTTGGCTACCAGGATTCATAAACTCTAGTACTTAACCTGGAGGTCTAAGTTCGAATCCTGGGGAAGGCAAAAATCCACTTGCCAGGGGTAAGACCTAGTGAGTAACGACACGGCCGGGGTCGTCGATTGACGACATAGGCCCGAGGGCCGGCTGGTGGCCGCCCAAGGGACCGCCGATTTGGGCCGCTAGTTGGGCCGCCCAAGCCGGGTCGTTCAGCTAGCGGCCCAATTGGCGGCCCAATCGGCGGTCCCTTGGGCGGCCCAACTTGACGGCCCCCTTGGCGACCCCCATGTCGTCAATCGACGATCCTCGGCCGTGTCGTTACTCACTAGGACTTCCACTCCTGGCCAGTGGATTTTTGCCTCCCCCAGGATTCGAACTCTAGACCTCCAGGATAAGTACTAGAGTTTATGAATCCTGGTAGCCAAGTGAGAAGCTCTCACTTGGCTACCAGGATTCATAAACTCTAGTACTTATCCTGGAAATTATAGAGTTCGATCCTGGGGAACAAAAGTCCAGCACCAGGAGTGGAAAGTCCTATAGTAACGACACGGCCGAAGGATCGTCGATCGCGACATGGGGGTCGCCAAGAGGAGCTAGTTGGGCCGAGGGGCCGGGTCGC
>NW_027428604.1:0-4052 GCF_044706935.1 Curcuma longa
AACCTCCCTCTTGGACCAAGGAACGCGATGGAAGAGGTTTGGGAGGGGCGCTCCATGGAAGATGCGTGAGCGAGGCAGGGTGTTACGTGAGCGGCGACGAGAGCACAGTAGCAGGGTGCCGAATTCCTCAATTAAAATCTGTTTATATAGTTTCCCATTGATTAATCAATGCATCCTGGCCGTCCACTTTGATTTTGATGATCTGACTTGATCTAGGGCTTTAGGATTTGCGAAAAATTCTGAAATTTTGACCGGGCTCGAATCTAGCAACATGTCCTCCATGTTGGCTTGATCAATTTGGCAATTTTGACTCGATTTGATCTTGGTTGAGCTCGAACTTGACCAGATTTGAGTCCTAAAATCAAATAAACCCAATTAATGTAAAATTTACCATTAAATTATAGAAATTATAATAATATCTTCAATTATACCGCATGACACAAATATAATCAAATTAATTCATTTAATAATTATTTTCAGGTAAAAATCCAGAATTGAATTGATAAAAAGTCCACTTGCAAGATTTGACTTGACAATCCTTATGAGCTCCTCAAGGGGACATCATCAGCCCTATTATAGGACACGGTTTCCTTCTATAATTAATGGCACACCGTATAGATACAACATCACCCAACTTACCGGGAATAATTGATTTATAGATCTAAACCTCACCCTTTGATGAATTAAAGCAATAATTATTAAGCACTATGTGTTTATTATTATATCGGGATTAAGAGCATAATCTATAATAACAGAGGTCTTGTTCAATTTATGAGTCAGTATAAATCGAACAATCCTTAGATGGTCCTACTCAATGCACACTAAGTGTACTAGTGTAATTCTATAGTCAAGACAGACAGTCACCAAATTACACTACAACCACTCCGATGGTTGTCCAATCCATCTTGGTTATGAGCATTGTTTATAATCTATAAAGAACTGATAACATGGTCTTCTGTGCCTAGTGACTCCGCACACCAAGTTATCTACAATGTGAATTAGGACTTTATTGCAAAATTACCTATTGCAATCATCGACCAAAACATGATATTCTATTTCATAAATGTTTATACTAAATGTAGTCTTTTCATTTCAGAAAATGCTTCACAAAACCTTTGATACAGCTAGTGGCATACAAGTATACATACCCAACATGGATACATGGTGTCACATATTTTTTTCCTTGTTATGATTTTATATTGCTATTTACTTGATGATTTCATTTGATGTTTGATTCATAATGTTTTATGAATGTTTAAATTTTAGGATGCTAAAATTTCAAATCTTAAGGGGGGAGAAAAGATTGAAATATGGGAGCATATGATTTAAAAAGGTGTTTGAAAGAGGTTAATGATGTTTAGGGGGAGCCTTGTGGTTAATTCCTAAACTAACATAATCAAACACATTTTAAAATCCCTCAGTAATTTAAGGATAGTCTCCAAATCAGAAAATCTCTATTCATTAGAAAAGTTGATACAAACTTGGACATATATTGATTTTATTCAATCACTTTTGGATTTTGTATCAAACTACCATATTTGAGACCAAAAAATTTTCAAAAATATTTTTCTCAAATAAGGTTAGTCATAAGTATTGTACGTGTGAAATTTCATGAATTTTTGAAACTCGTACAATTACTTATGCATTTCTCAAGTTCGTCTCTGATAACTGAAATTCAGTTTATCAGTCGACTGTGTCAGACTGCAGTCGACTGCTGAGTCGACTGATATACTAGAAGTCGACTGATACTACTGTTTTCAGCATATTTTGAGAATTTAAATTGTTTTTCCCTCCGAAACGATTGTTGGTGCAACATTAAAGGGGGATAAACATTTTTAAGGAAAATTTAACCCTACTTAGTCTATGTAATCACCTTTTGATCTTTGACAAAAAGGGGGAGAAATATGAATGTTTAAGTTAGAGAGAAAAATAAAGTTTTTCATGCCTATTCATATTTGATCATGCTATTCATGCTATTCATGTTAATACTCTCTGTTAATACTCTGATATCATGTGATTTATGCTTTATGGCTAAACTATGTTTGAAGTTAGGCAATACTTGTGATCTAACATGTGTGATGCAAGTTTGCAGGAAAGTCCAAGCGTAGTCTTGGCAAGCAAAAGTCCAAGTGGGTAGTCTTGGCAAAGCAAAAGTCCAAGTGGGTAGTCTTGGCAAAGCAAAAGTCCAAAGTCTTGGGTAGTCTTGGCAAAGCAAAAGTCCAAGTGGGAAGTCTTGGCAAAGCAAAAGTCCAAGTGGGAAGTCTTGGCAAGCAAAAGTCCAAGTGGGTAGTCTTGGCAAGCAAAAGTCCAAGTGGGTAGTCTTGGCAAGGAAAAGTCCAAGTGGGTAGTCTTGGCAAGGACTTGACATGACGAAGCTGATGGAAGCATCTCAAGCTAGTGCAGGGAAGGCATGAGGCTGTGGGAGATGTTTGAAGGCCGAGGTCTAGGTCAAGAGAAGCTGAAATGTGATTTTTCAGCTTCACCAGTCGACTGGCCCTGCCAGCAGTCGACTGCTCATAAATCAGACGCACACAGAAAAATCAGTCGAGCCAGAGGAAGACAGGAGTCGACTGGGCAGTCGACTGGTGTTATGGTGAGTCGACTGTTGCCAGTCGACTGGTCTTGGAACAGTCGACTGCGATTTGAACGTTGCAGAAAATTGGCAAGCATTTAATGCGCTTTAATGCGAGATTTTGTTGCCGATTGAAGGCATCAGTCGACTGGCCCTGCCAGCAGTCGACTGATGTTGCAGAGATTATAAAAGAAGCCTGCGCGAGAACAACTGATGAGCTAGGGTTTTATGCATTTTTAATCGATTCAATTTTGGGTTTTTACATGAAAATAAATTATGAAATGGATCGATTTGATCTTAATTGTCCTATATTGCATAATCTGAGGCTTGATTCTAATTTTCATGATTTTATGGCAATTTTTGGCATTAATTTGATTTTTATTGATTTTAGGGTTAAATCGGACTCAACTCAAGCTCAACCGCGGTCAAATCAAGTCAAAATTATCAAATTGATCGACCCAACACGGAGGACATGACTTAGATCGAGCCTGATCGAAATTTCACAAATTTTTGGATGCCCTAGACTGCCCTAAAGCCTAGATCAAGCCCAGACCATCAGATCAGAAATGGACGGTCCAGATTGATCAATTAATCAGAACTATATAAACCCAATTATTACCCGATGAACAGTGTCTGGCCGCACTGTTCATCGTCCCCGCGCCTCCTCCTCTGTTGAGGAGCGTACCTACACGGCCATTCCCTTCCTCCCAATCCTATCCCATTGCAATCCTTGATCAATGAGGAGTCCGAAACCGGCCGATTGGGAATATTCCGGCAGCTGAGGAGGCTCGTCGGCGAGGGTTTCACCGGCGGCACATTTCCTTGTTTCTTCGTTCTCCGGCCATCCACAGCAAATTCCGGCGCCGTGTTCCTTTGAGGGGTTCTCCTAGGAGCGCCAAGCATCCGGGAACTACCAGAAATGCAATCCGAGCACGGTGGAAGCAAGGAACTCAGTCTTTGCCAGCTTCAACGCGACTGTGCGGCGTCTGTCAGCTCCGGCGAGGGTTTCTTCGGGGTTTTTCAGGCGTCGGGCAGCTAGCAAACCTCCAGAAGATCGCGTGGAAGACTCCAAATTGCTCAGTAAGGCTGGATTGACACCCAGCCGAGGAGAACAATTCGGAGAAGAAAGGGATGGATGAGTTTCTGCATTTCTGAAGTTTACAGTTTCTGCAATTCCATTTTTCTTCAAGTTTTTGCAATTCAAGAGCTTTGAAACTTTGTGAATTCAGCAATTAGGATAATACTTAGTTTCTGTTTGGATTTTGATTTGTTTTAGCTTGGCTTTAACTCCCTAAAACGCATCCAAATTCTGATTCTCTGAATTTTCCCACTGTTCCGTGCCGCACTGTTACGTGCCAACCTAATTGATCGGGATAAATGCTTAGGTTCACTTTTGGATTTAGCTATTTAGTTTCAATAAATTTCAATTGAATTGCAATTTGCTTGCATCAATAGCATTGAATCCAAATTAGATTGCATT
>NW_027428605.1:0-1852 GCF_044706935.1 Curcuma longa
TATGAACATCTTCTTGAGGTTTCTTCTGGTGAACCTCCTTGACTTTCCCATCATCTTTTTGACATAATGTGTCATTTCTTTGGGTGTCATTTCTTCATCACTATCGGAGGACTCTTGCTCGGATTCGGATGATTCTTCTTTCTCCTTCTTTTTCTTCTTGTCTTTCTTATCTACAAACAAAGCAATACCTTTCTCTTTTGTGGACAAGTTAGCTTGCTCATGTAGCTCAAACTCACAAAATAATTCATCTAATTTTACCGTAGATAAGTCCCTTGATACTTTATAAGCATCGACCATTGATGCCCATAGAGTAGTTCGGGGGAAGGCTTGTAGCACATACCTTACTAGATCTCGGCTTTCAATCTTTTCACCAATGACATGGAGACCATTTACGATCTCCTTGAACCGTCCGTGCATTTGACTCACATTTTCGTTGGTCCTCATTGAGAATGATTGAAGTTGACCCACCAATAAGTCTCTTTTGGCACGCCTTGTTTCGCTTGAACCCTCATTGAGTTCAATGAGCTTTTCCCAAAGTTCTTTGGCCGAGTTGAATGGACCAACCTTGCTCAATTGTTCTTTGGAGAGTCCGCATTGCAAGGTTGTTGTGGCTTTCGCATTGGCTTGTGCCTTTTTGCATATATCCTTTGTCCAATCCGTTGTAGGAAGGGGTTTTCCAGAAGCATCCTTTGGCTTTTCGAATCCATCTATGATGCTAAACCAGTTATCAATATCATTCATTAAATAATACTCCATCCTACCTCTCCAATATGCGAAGTCGTTGCCATCGAAGTAGGGTGGTCGCGCGGTGCTGTATCCCTCTTGAAACGCCATTAAATTCTTTCGGTTGAATGTTACTTCGCGCGAAAGGGACCAGGCTCTGATACCACTTGTTGGGATCGAGGCGTTCGCTAGAGGGGGGTGAATAGCGTCTTTCGATTTTTCTCTGCGAGATTGTTAGCGGAAGCAAAATAATAATAATAAAGCACAAAGAAACAAACGCTAACCCGGTTCGATTTACTTGGTATCCACCTCAACGAGGTGACTAATCCAAGGATCCACACACGCAGCCGACGATTCCACTATGAAAACAACCTCCTTCTCGAAGCACGCTTCGAAGGCGGAGAAACCTTCACAACAGAGTTTCTTCCTCGTACAAGATTTGTAGTGAAGTTTGGGAGGAAGAGAAAGAGCTTCAACAATGTAAAAGAGCAGTCAAGAAGATAAAAGAATCAGATATATTTGCTCTGCGACGTTGACCGCTCTTTTTATAAAATTCAGTGCACCAGTCGACTGCTCCTAGGGCCAGTCGACTGATGGGCTTCAACGGCAATTAAATATGCATTTAATTTGCCAGTTGTCGCCCAACGACAGTCTATCAGTCGACTGCTCCAACGCCAGTCGACTGGTCCCAGTCGACTGTCCACTCGACTGATCTTTCTGTTCTTGGCTGTGTGTTCTTCGGATCAACCCCAGTCGACTGCTGGCAGGGCCAGTCGACTGCCTAAGCTGAAAACTCCCTTTTTCAGCTTCTTCTTCATCCCTTAGCCTTGACACAAGTCTTCAAACGCCTTCCACAAGCCTCGTGCACTTCCTTGCACTCGCTTGAGACGTTTCCCTCAACTTTGTCGTGCTAAGTCTTCTCTTGCCAAGAGGCCTCGCCTCCGGGACTTCACCTTTGCCAAGAGGCCGCGCCTCCGGGACTTCACCAACTTCACCTTTGCCAAGACTTCATTCCTGGACTTTCCTGTGAACTCAAGTCACACATGTTAGATCAACAAACATTGCCTAACTTAAACTGATTTAGCCAAACATTAAAATCCAAATCGCTTGGGGCAAAATTGCCTCAACA
>NW_027428606.1:0-3796 GCF_044706935.1 Curcuma longa
TGGAACCTTTAGCGGTTTCTCCATTGAGGTCGCTGTCTCCGGAGTCGCGCACCAAGCAGCGTCATGATAAAAGAAAGGCTCCAGCCACTTCTGCTGCTGCCTCAAAGAAGAAGAAGTCCCGGGTTGTCCGACCTTCCCGATCTCCTTCGGCTATCCATGTGGAGGAGACTCCTGGGGATGATCTTCAAAAGTACGACCGGGAGGTGCTACCTGCTCTGGATACAGAGACCATCTTCAGTCACATAAGCGGTTCCCTGGGCAAGGTATTAGGTTTTATTTTTTAGTGTTGTCTTATCCTAGCTTATTTATACGCCTTTCCCTATCTATGTCCAGGTGGTGAAGCAATGCCAGGAGCTCCATCGTCGGGTTCCTTCCTTAGAGTCTGCTAACCAGCGCCTGGAGACCCAAGTAGCTGAGTTGCGAAAGCAACTTGAGGGTCTGGCTGGATCGGAGGAGCATCGAGCTGCAGGGGAGGCGACCAGAGCTGAAGCTGCGGAGCTAAGGCAAGAGGTTAACCGATTGAGAGTAGATGCTGAACTTCGAACTTCCAGACTTCTGGAATTAGAGCAAGAATTAGAAGGGAGTCAAGCCTCCACCCGTGCAGCCCAGATGGAGATAGGTAAGACTCGGCATGAGGTCGGACTTCTTCGGAAAGTTCAGTCCAAGCTGGAAGCCGACCTCGCCGTGACTTATCAGCAGAAGGGAGTGATCCGTCGTGATCTGGAGCAAGCGCAGGGTCAGGTGCAAAGCTTGGAATCCCAGCTGACCGAGGAGAGGAAACAGCGGGAGCTTGTGCTGGGTGACAGGGATAGAGCTCTCTCCGAGGTAGAGGTTCTCCAGAAGCAGGTGGCCGATCTCCGAAAGCAAGGAGAAGAGCAGAAGGAAACCTTCCTGAGTTCTCCTGAATTCCGGGAGCTGTTAGGAGCGAAGACCGGTACCATGCTTATGCATGGGTTCAAGGGGGCCGTAAAGCAGGTTATCCAATCAGGTGTGATAGCCAAAGGTACCGATTTGAACTTCCTGAATCCGAAGAAGGTCTGGGAAGAGCTGCCTGCCTCGGAGAGACCGGGCCCCTGAACTGGTTTCTCATCTTTCCTCCTATTCTGTAACAACTGTCTCTGATGAACTGTGTTTGTCTTTGTGGCCTCCTGTGTGGGGGGATTACATTGGTGTACTATTTTTCCTTTGGTAGTTGTTTTATTCCTGGTTTGGTTTGAGATTGCCTCTGATTTTTGAGAAGGGGTCGCTTGGATGACAGGGTTTATTAGGAGTAAAGCTCAATATGCAAGGAGTATGGGGATCCTTATTGATGATGCCGACCAGTTTCCCCTACGTCTTGGGTCGTGATTCTCTGGTTTGTTATTATATTTTTTCGGGGTCCGATATGTTCGCCGAGCTGTTTATGTCCTTGAAGGGACCTTGGCCAGGCTTGGGTCTAACCCAACTGCTAATTTCCTTTTCCTTTTCGATTTGTCAGTGAGGGGTTTTGTTTTACGATTTATTGCTTTATCCCCCCCGTTGATTTGGTTTCGTGCGGCTGAGATGTATGGGTTTTGTGTACTGGTATTCGCATGTTGATCGAGATTTTAGTGCTTTTAACGGTCGAGATCCGCCGACCGTTTAGTCTTAAACCCTTCTTCTCCTCCGTTTCCGCCATTTGCGAACCCTAACTCCTGCGTTCCTTGCTGCTTTCCTTCCTTCCGTCTGCGTTCTTGGTGCTCTTCCTCCCTTTCCTTTGCGAACTCCGTACTCCTCAGTAAGTCTCCCTCCTATTCCCTAGATCGTTTCACAGTGTTTTCGTCGATTTCTGTTGCCTCCTTCCCCGCAATCTCGCTTCCTGTCTTTAGAGCAAGGTCTTCTTCCCTTCTTCTGCCGATCTCCTTGTTTCCTTCTCTACTCCTTGTCGCCTCTTTGACCTTGTCCTTCTGAGATCGTCTCCTTGTTTCCCTATATATCTTGATTAGGGTTTCTTCTGTTTTCATTCTGCCTTTGTTCGGTTATCTATCCGTCTAGGGTTTCCTTCGTCCTCGTTCTGATTTCGACTTCTTGTGGGGCTTATTTCGATGTCTACTTCCCTTCCGTGGTTTGCAAGGTGCAAGCCTTCTAAGTTCACTAGGGATGACGCGATTATGCTAAGAGCTCAGTACGGCATCCCTGCTGATCACGAGATTTTGGTTCCTTCCCCAGCTCAGAGACCTCACGAACCGCCTTTGGGCTACGTGACCTTTTTCCAAGGTCAGTTAGAAGGAGGTCTCCGCTTTCCTCTTCCTCCTTTTCTTCAATCCCTATCTTCTTATTTTCGGCTCTCCCTCTCTCAACTTGGCCCAAATTCTTTCATGCTAGCTTGTTGTGCATCCATCATTTTTCACATCTACCAGATTCCCGTTGATCCTCCTACCTTCCATTACTTTTTCTGCGTCAAGAAAAGGGGGAGGGGTGAGATCTACTTCTCTGCTCGACCTGGATGTCATGTTTTAGATAAGTGTCCCACTTCTCGCAAGGGTTGGAAGGATAAGTATTTCTTCCTCCGACCTCCTTCCCCTTACACCTGGCCGACCTTCTGGCGCTCTGAACCCCTTCCTTCTCCAGGTCTAGGCATGCCCCAGCTGTGTCCCATTTTCTTAACAGCTTCCGCGACCTTGGACGGGCTTCGTTTCAACGTTAATTCTCTTATATCCAATGAGGCTTTGCTATACAGGGCCGGCCTTAGTCCCAACAACATTCCCTTGGATGCCTCCTTGAGTAAGTTTCCTTACTGCTTTCGTTTATTTGTCATACTAAATAATTTCTCTTCTCCTTTGATTCCTAGGCGACGTCTTGATGGATGCTTCCTTGGCAAAGTCGTTGAAGTGGGACCTCACCACCACCGATAGGTGGTGGGTTGCCGACGAGGCTGCCGGGTCTTCAACAGCCACCCCAGAGGGGGAAGGTTCGGTTCCTACGGATCCGGAGGGTGCGGCGACTGCCACCACTAGTGAACAGCAGGCCCTTGAGGATACCACCATTGCGGGAGGAACAACTTTACCCTCTGCCCCGGAGGGCCAACTCCAGATCTACGCTACTCTAGTACCCGTGGAGGGAGAATTCACCAATTCGGTGGTGAATTTGGATTCTTCCCCGGAGCCCCCTACCGAGCTGCCCATAACAGAGGGCCTTTCTTCCTACAGAGGTCGGAGAAGCTCCTTCTCAGAAGAGGAGCCTAGAGGAGGGAGAGCAGATGCCTGGGGCTTCAGGGGAGGTAGCTGCTGCTGTAGTGGAGGTCCCTGAGGTCAATTCCCCCGAAGATCAGGTTCCCCTCGCCCAATTATTACTTCTAGCTGCTTCTCCTTTGAAGTCCTACGCTCCTGAACTCCGTACCAAGCATCGCCAGGACAAAGGAAAGTCTCCAGCCACTTCTCCAGCTGCTACTATTGCCTCCGAAGCCTTAAGGAAACGGAAGAGGTCTACGGATACCCGCCCTTCTCGCGTACCGAGGCCTTCTCCCTTGGCTTCACCCTCTGGCCAAGGGGAAGGAGCTTTCCTTCCTTCAGAGGAGTACTGTCAGTATGGGCTGACCCTTCCCCGCTTGTCTAACGATTTGCTGCGCCAACAGATATTGGACTTCGCGACGAAGGTATGTACTATTCTATACTTCTTACCTTGTTTTTGGTGTGAGGCTTACTGGCTCGTGTGCACTGTTAGACGCTGATGAGCTGCCAAGAGCTGGACCGCCGGGTGCCCTCGATTAGAATCGGCCAACCATCAGCTACATATTCAAGTGGCCGACCTCCAGGCGCAACTGCGGAATCCTCCCTTG
>NW_027428607.1:0-18311 GCF_044706935.1 Curcuma longa
TTTACAACATGAAACCCTAACTTTAACCACATGAAAACAACCAAGTTTATTCTTAAACATCATCATGAATCATATGTAACATAGCTTCTTCAAAAACATATTTTTAGAAACCCTAACATCAACATGGCCGAAACTTTAAAAACAAGGTTTCTCATGCTCTTTCAACAACAACATATAAAACATTAGGAATTCATGGAAAACTTCATCATAGCTATTATGTTGCAAGGTGAGGGGAGTCTTACCTAGACCTTTAGAGAAGTTTATACCCTAAAGAGAAGAGAAGATGAAGATAAGCCCTTAATCCTTCCTTGTTTCTCCTAGATTTCCTAGCCCTCCTAGATCCCTTCCCTTGCTTTCTTAGCTTTGTTAATGGAGAAACCTTCCAAGAAGCTCTCGGCCAAGATGAACAAGAGAGGGAGAGAGGGAGTTTCGGTGAGAAAAGTGGAAGAAGAGAGGAATTTTTGGCAATAGGAGCTTTAAAAGGGTGGTGGAGTAGGGAAGTTACAACTTCACCTTGAAACTCCTCCCTTAAAGACACTTAAATCATGAAGTAAAGGCTACAAGGTGTCTCTTCACTTGTTCATGTGTCCTTTCATGTGCTTTCAACCTTAAGTAGAAATTCCCCTATCATTTTCATAAGAAAAACTTGCTAGACCTTGTGGTTATCCCATGTTTCTCCTAGGCTTGCCATTTCCTTGAGGTCCAAGGTTCAATCCTTTGCACCTCCATTCTTTTTTCTTTTTATTTTAGGCAAAGCCCACATGAGATAGCCTATTTAAGTGTTGGCGATCTGGATCTTCGTCCTGCGATCCGGATTCTATCCGCTCCGAAGAACTTAAATCAATTGGGAATTTTGGTGTGGTTATGCTTCATTGCATAAAGTCAGACAATTTCTATCTTATGACCGTAAGAAAAAAGGGACCATGCACCCTACCCATCGAATGCTCAAGTATAGGGTAGTCCTTGTAACAATGTGAATATAATATACAAACTAACACAATCGTTGCAATTATGTCTTTCCTAAAGATTTTGTTATGAGTTTAGATCATGATAGTCATCTTTGCAAGGATTTTAGAGAGACGAAAAGTTAGAAAATTCCAAAATCCTCTACTTAAGAATTAAGATTAAGGGATAGTTAAAAGTATAGACTAACCACCCTAGGTTGATTAAATATTTTAACTAGGCTAAGCTTTTTAAAAGAGGGAATATATTTTACATAAGGAATTAAGCTAAAGAAGTTACAATGATGCTTAGTTTATGATCAGAATGATACGGTTTCGCCCATCGTATCATGTCAATACAGCTTCGGTATTTTTAAATAGAAAATATTTTTTTATTTGATTGCTATAGATTCTTACTATTGAATTTTATTTGAGATGTCGAATTTAAGTTTTAATATTATTTCGTGAAATATTTATTGAGTAAAAGTCGATTTAAGATTAATTGAAGTCACTAAATAGACATGGCAGGATCAAGTAGATTTAAACTAAATTTAATTTGGATTTATTTTGATCAGATTAAAATTAAATCAAATTTATATATAGAATAATTTAGTTCATTAGTAGTAGTATATTTTATAAAATTAAAAATTATATTATATTTAATTTACTATCTTTCTTAATAATTTATCTCCTATATCCTTAAAAGTTTTTTTCTCTCTATGTTTACCTCATGGACAGATAAAAAGATAATCATCCTTAAAAAGGCTTTTTCTTTCTTTATTTAATTTGTGAAGAAATGAAGGAGAGAAAAAAAAAATTAATCATCCTTAAAGAGGTAATTTTTTTATCTTTGTTTACCTTCGTGAATGGATGGAGGAGAAAAAATTAATAAATAAAGGAGGGAAAAAATTAATAAATAAAGGAGGAAAAATTCTAATGGAAAAGCGGGACCAAGAAGAAAAAAAATAACAAGGGAAAGAAATTACCTATATAAAAAATAAAAATTTATCTAAAATTAAAAATAAATAAAAACATAGAAAAAGGGTAAAAAATGTGAGGTCATAACTGCTTCTATGACCTCACGGAGGTGGACGCGAGATCGCAACAACCACTATGACCTCACGAAGGCGATCGTGGGGTCATGACAACCACCGCGACCTCATGAAGGCGACCGCAGGCTCACGGCAACCACCGCGACCTTGTAGAGACGATTACGAGGTCATGGCAACCATTGCGACCTCACGAGGTTGTCGCGACCTCACGAGGTTGTCGCAACCTCCACGACCTCGTAGAGGTCGTCGCGAGGTCGCAATGTGGCGATGTTGGTTAACCGGCGAACGAAACAGTAAATTCCGTCAGTACTAACCGACACAGCTCAATACTTAAATCCATGGTAATAGACATTATTTTGCTACATATTGAGTTAGGCCCAATTCTTTCCTATTTGGAATATATTACGTCTTTATATTAGAAAGTTGTCATGAAATGGAAGTGAATCTACATTTGTTTTGAGGCTTATGCATTGTTGGTCCAAAGCTAAAATAATGTTGCTCAAACAATTGTGCTTTATATGAGTACAAGGATATGTGATTCCAATACAATCAATGTCATGATTGTGTAGATGGTATTGAACTTGAAAGTAAAAGAAAGGTGGTCGATATCATACATCTACATCATGACCTTCTATAAAGTTTTCCTTTTAGTTGTGAAGTTCCTAGACACTTTTAATTTGAACCTAGAAAGAATGGATAAGTGGAAAGATGGGATGAACTTTTTCATTGTTTACTACAAAGGATGAATGAAGGTGAGGAGAAATTTCTCAGCTTAGACATTAATTAACAGGTATTCCTTGAAAATTTTCCACCACTTTTCTGCATATCAGTTTTGAAAAGGTGGTTTCATAAATCCCCTTAATTTTCATTACCTACTACTTGTTGAAATTGGAGAGGAAATTTTCCTTCTAGTTTTTATCTTTCCACTTTCAATCCTCCCAAATTTTTATCTTCAAACAGATATACTTTAGAACTATCCTATTCCATTGCTCTCTCTCTGAAAAAAAGATAGTATATCATAACAAAATTAACAAATTCATTAATTTCTAGAAATAAATGCACAAAATGCATAAGAAACAATAGGAATCAAAGCAATTTGAGGCAACAAAAACAATGAAGCGCTACTTAAGAGCTCATCTGTTTTATACAAAGCCAAAATGAACCTATTATATACATCAAGGCCAAATCCATAACATACTGTTTACATTTCTATAATCAATAAAGAAAGAAACGATAAAGGAATTTGATAAAAAAAAAAGGCAATCAAATGATAGTTCCAATTATCATGAAGGAGAAGCTAAAAACCGAGTGGGAGAAGGTAAAAACATAGTGTGAATCTAAGCAAATAAATGTCAAATGTATCATCTAGAAATAGTATGATTTTCCTCGCTATCCCAAATATAGTTCTACAACCAAGCTGTGATAAAGATTTACTCAAAATCCTTTTGGGCAACTATGGACTTGCACGGTTTGACATGGTGGCAAAGTCATTATCTAAAGCTCAATAAAACAATCATGAGGTAATAAAACAATGTGCATATTAGTTGGAAGAACACTAGAAGAATTGATACCGCAAGGAAATTCCCAAGGCAATAAATTAACAGTTAGTATCACCAAGAAGACAATTATCTATGTCATTAGACATATCACCATCAAGCACCATACAATCTGAGAATGAATCCCCAGCAAGCAAATTCAAATGAAAGCGAGATATGAAATCATTTTGCAGACATTTTCAGAATACTCCTTATGAGAAAAATTTAAAATGCTGTGGCACAATCAGAATGTTGGAAAAGCTTATTGAGGGTAGATGCTGGTTGAGAAAGTATTGATTTGCTCGACAAAACACTTACATTTAAAAGCATCAATTCAAAAGTTTAAAGAAGGGGAACAACAATTGTTAAAGAATACATTCTCTCTTGAAAGACATAAGTTATGATGTCAGCTTGCTTTCCCAAAAACAAGTCTGAAACCTCCCTATAAATACCTCATGTGATGCTTGTAACAAAAAGAAATAAACCTCAGACCAAAATTTAAGTTGTAAGTGAATGTTTCCACTCTGAATCCTAGTTCTTTCCTGCTTCCTCTCAGTCTAAAGTGCAGTTGTTCTACATTCTATTAAAACTAAAAAAATTAAAATTTGTTTGAGGAAACTAGAACGTTAGCCTACAATGATATTATTGAACATGAATAAATAAATAGAATCAAGTGACAAAAAAATAAAGGAAAAACGAACGAAAAGAAGAACAAAAGACTCGTTGGAAAAATAGGCTACAAAGAGTAATTATGCCCAAAATTGAGTCTCTTCAAAGATACATTCATCCCTGCTCAAACAATCAGTTCATTCTGGGTAACGACTATCCATAATGATACAAAAATATTGAAGGGGAAACAGACTCTGTAAAAGTCAACGATGTTACATCAGGCATGAACCTAGTTTCAGGCTATCAACGATCAAAACAACTAAATGCCGGAAGGGCTAGAATCAGTTACCCTGAAGTCGCCAGAGAGCTCGGAGTGGAGGCGATCGAGCAGTGATTCGCCGTAAAGATAAGCATAAGCCTTGGCGATCGCGAATCGCTGTCCGGCGCTGCGATGACTCAAGATCTCAATAACCGTCTTCTCGTCCGTTCCCCATCCTATTGTTTGAAGGCACACACTAAAGATGCATACGAACACACAACTCTTTGTCCATTTTAGTAGTAGAAGTGGAAATGCCAGTGGTGGTACCTTGGAAAGCATTTCTTAGCTTGTTGGCGTCCTCATCCGGCGAGAGGGGAAAAGGAGGAACAGTGATGGTGGCCATTTCTCCGCCGACTCGATGGGGCCTTGGCGATCTCGCAATCGCCGGTCGAGCACCTCTCTCTCTATCTCTCCTTCTCGCAACCGTTCTCTTTACTTTGTCGCATCAAACCGATGGGAACTTCCGTTTGGCGAAACTTCCGATCGACGCCCCTAATTTTAAAATTGCCATAAATATGCTTCCATCTTTCAAAATTACTAAAGCACCTCCCAACTTGAACTTCCAATAACATCCCTCTTTAACAACAAAAGATAAAATCCATCGTTCCAGTAGCTCTATACGCTCAATTTTTACAATCATCTATGAGAAAGAAAATCGAAAAATTACAGTTGATCATGATGGAGGAAGACTTTACCTCAGCTTCATCGAAATTCGACTCTTGCCCACTATAGTAATTCTATTTCATTGTAATGAACTCAACTATGTCCCGGGGACCTCCAATAACATCCCTCCTCAACCGACCAACTTCGCATTGGAACCTATCTAGCTAAACCCTATTATTTCCATCTTCTTATTGCCTTCCATCTTTAATCTTTAATAAAACTTTTAGAGACAGATAAATCTTTTTAAGAAATATACAAATATTTAAACAAATAATAAGTGTAGAGACAACTTTTATAATAAATATAGAGGTCGGTAAAAGCCTTAAGCTCAAAATGAAAATAAGATAAAAATAAAATAAATACAAATTTAGTAGTAAAATAACAAGAGAATAAACACTTTGTTGTAGTAGATTTTTTGTTCAATGAACTCCCCTTGCCTCCCCATTTACAACCCTTCAAATGGTCATTGACTAACTACAATAATTATTTTGCATTAGTGTCAATTGACTGATTTAAATTACTAATCAATTGAAGCTTCGATTACGAAATCTTATCTACAATTTACTGTCTACGATCTAGTCATAGCAATTTAATCTACTAGAATCCATTCCATAACTCAAATTTTGTTTGTCAACTAAATTAGATAAGATATGCTTCAAATAGTTTTCTTTTTTAATTTTATTAAAAATTTAGTCAATTACCTAGTCAATTCAATCTACAACAGTTACTGAATTCATGTCAGGTCGTCTCAACTCGAAATAGATACTTTCTATTTACAAGTAAAACATCATGGCTCAACCACTTAGTCGATTCCATATTTCAATTGATTAATATTGACCCACAATTGATTGAATCATCAATTACAAGACCAAAACATCTATTTTGTGTTGAGTTCATGCAGAAGCAAAAGTCTATCAAAATCCAAAGATTGCAAGTCATTCATAATCTTTCAATACTCATTTAGACCTTACCTAATAAGAGAACTTGCCTCCCTTTGCCAAGAATCATTGCTTTCAAGTCTTCCTCGTCTACCAAGAGGTCTTGCTTTTGGATCTTTCTTGTTTACCAAGAGACCTTACCTTTGGGTCTTCCTTGTCATGAAGAAGTCTTGCTTCCAACTTTTCCTTGTCTGCTAAGAAGCCTTGCTTCTGAGACTTCCTCGTCTATCAAGAGACCTCACCTTTGGGTCTTCTAGCCAAGGTCTTCTTTGACTTCTCTACCAATACATGTTGAGCTTCTCTGTTTACTAAGTATTTAGTCCTTAACCTACTTGGACGTCTCTAGATACCAAGTATCTGTACAACCTTAACCCAGCTAAACTTCATACATTGCACCTACATTTTTAATGTAAGTAACATGCACCTACACACTTAATGTAGGAGTGAATAACAATTATTCTTATAATTTAAAACTTATAAACTCTCTAAAGACTTATCAAGGTCAATCAAAACAAGTATGCAACAAAAATGAAAAGAAACAAATGCTAACACCTTGATGTAATAGGGTTTGGAACCTTTGTTCCTACTCCATAATCTATAACTCATCGATGAGCCACTTTCAATGGCACCATTAGATTTTGTTCCTCTTGAACTTCTTCTAAAGGTATAGAAACCTGTTCTTCTTTATAAGATTGCAGTTGGAAGTTTAAAAGATTAAGAGGAAAAGTAGACAAGAAAACTCAAATGATCAAAATGATAAACAAGAAACATTCGCCTTCAAAGTTCCCCTTGGTCCCCTTTAATAGGCTTTAATCATATTCGACTTCACTTTACCTTTTTGTTGTGCTACATTGATCGATCGATTGAATCCACCATTAATCGATTGTTTTTCCAATCACAACTCCTAGTTTACCAATATCTATATGGACTGGATGGTTGAGCTAGAGGGGTGAATAACAAACATTCTTGATTTTAAGAGTTCACAACATTCTCTAAAATGTTTGTTTAGTTCATTCAGAACACATTGAAAATATAAACAATACAAACAAAGATACCAAGATGGAAGATGGTTCGCTAACCTCAACTCATCTCCATAGCCTACCAATCCTTCAGATTGATCATCCCCAAACAAACATTATTCTTTATCCTTCATAGAACTCTTCTGGAGACAAAAAAAAACCCTCTTACAATCTCTTGAAGGTTTACAATAAAAACACTTTAGGAAGCTTAGGAGAATTGCAATGGAGCTTAGAAAATGCTTATAGTATTATTGGGAATGTTAACCTTCAATCTCTCTCTAACTCCTTTTATAGCTTTCATTCTACCAGCTTACCATTATTGCTCTAACACCTAATAGTTGATTGGAACCCTTTGGTAGTTGACTATTCCTTTGTTGTTGTCAACAAGTTCGACCGTTGTCGATTTATCAATGACTCTCTCTACACTAGCATTATAGTCAATTAGAATTTATCATCTATTAATTCACAAGTTGACTCATCCACGAATAAATCATTTTGTTAGTTGGCTAATTAGCCCTAGTTGATTGTATCAGTCGACTGATAATCAATATCAACCAAACTATCATTACCATGAATCAATTATAACCCCCAAAACTCCTTATTTAGAGTTTGAAGTTTCATTAGTCAACTGATCAGTCAATTAGTCAACTGGATTAGATAACTAAGTCCACAACTCAATCGTCAGTTGATTGGTATTTAGAATCAATCGATTGGTATCAAAGATGGAGCCAAGGTGGGGGCGATGGTGGCCCCCCCCCCCCCCCCCCCCCCCCCCCCCCCCCCCCCCCCCCCCCCCCCCCCCCCTCAATTTTTTACAAGAGGTGTAGGGGTATAAAACGAGGAGCGAATGAGGAGTGACTACATGGTCGCCTCCCCCCTCCTCCCTCTCAACGTAAATACATATCTTTCACCCCCTCAATATGAAATTCTTAGCTCCATCCCTAATTGGTATACTGACTTTCATCATTTCTAATATCGAATTTATCTATGTTACTCTTACCCTTGTCCAGATATATTCTCTTAAACTCAACTCTTACAAAGCTATGCTTGTCTCAAAGTCATCTTCTTTCATGCCCCATGTCTTTTGAATCCACCTAAGCCTACAACTTCTTTTCATTCCATCCTTCATGTTTTTGCCTTTGAAGATTGCTTCCCTCGACTCCTCTTCAATGCTCCTTATCCTACAATCCCTCAGATGCTTCACATCATCCTTCATTGATCTCCATGGACCTCGAGCCATCGAATGTTCAATAATCTTGGTCGAACCAAGTCATCTTTAGGTGTATTCCACCATTCAAATACACACTTTAAATTCAAATGCAAACCTAACTTAAACTCTTTGTCCATACATCAAACCTATGCTCTTTTTCCAATCACTAAGAAGGTCAATTGTACCAATAATCTCTCTTTTTTATGTATAATAATATATTTAAGTTATATAGAATATAAATAAAATTTAGAACCTATACTAGGCTTGTCCTACACCTATGCTCTTTATAGGAATTTTAAAATTTTAATTTTGTTATTCAAGTGAGAAATCTAAATTTCTAAGTTAAATAATACCCTTTTTCCTATTTGACACTATCAAAAAGATTACACTATTCAACTTATACTTCATGAAATTTTACCAAAATCATGAAAAATACTATAAACTTGCATTTCATAATAGTTCCAAAGATGTAACAGGAAATTCCAAGTTTATTTCAATAGAAACAACTTGAAACTTTCAATTATGAAGTTTTTGTTCAAACTAATCAAGTCAAACACATTACTAGTGGACTTATAACTAAAGTAGTGGACTAATTTTTGAACTACGCCAAATTTAGAGATGCATTAAAAATTCATGAACAATATGAAATATAAACATATTATTTTAAGTTAATTATCATGGAAAAATAATTTTTCATGATCATCTTGATTTTTAAAATTTATCAAAAACTCAAAATTCCCAAAGATATGCAATTATATATCACTTACAAAGTTCTTTTTTTTTTTAATTTTTTAAGTTTGAAAACATCAATCCTCAATTTCTAAAACTTTAAATTATATTTTTTTAAAATAAAATGTTCAATTATGATATTAGAACCAATTATTTACTAATAGAACCAATTATATACTAATTGGTCTTCCCTAGATTGGGCAATGATCACTTTTTTTATACTACTTATAATTCATCAAGAAGCCTTAAATAATGTGAATCATTAGTATTATCCTAATTATTTTGGATTTTCTATATTTGAGTAACTAAAATTGTTAGTCATTAAAGCTAATAGCAACAGTTTCTGATAATGGCGCCAAAAATTTGATAGGAACCGCAAGTATACGGTTGTCGTCAAGTAATAAAAAGATCGAATCCACAGGGATTGTTGTTAGTTATAGTGATGTTACAGAGCTAGTTGTCTAGACTTCAAAGGAAGCGGAATGGTTGAGGATTTTGGATGTGGTAGAGAGAGAGATTGACATGGGGATTTATGGATGGAATGGATAAGTCTAGGATTTTGGTTTCACATCAATGCTAGGTGACATTCCTAATTCATGTTTGTTCCCTTACTCTCAATGTTTACCACCTTGTGAGTATTCTAACCAAGATACCAACTCGACCTTGTCAGACTTTGTTGGAATTAAGTCATGATATTCTAATGCTACGATTACTAGTTCAGGACGATACCTAGATAGCCTGGTTCTATAGCTCTCCCGCTGTCACCGGGCACTCCAGCATTACTACTAGTATACTACCCTCTATCACCGAGAGCCCAATTAAGGGACCTCTTCCTAGTCATCAATAGCCATTAGCTATTCCCTAAGGGAGTTTACCACCATATAAAGGTCACTTCAGAAAGTCCGGCTAAAGGTTCACCTTCTATCATAAGGCACCCTGGTCATACGATTCTAAGATCCCCCTACACAGTAATCTACCCCTCATAATCATACACATGCGCTCATACAAATATTTCATCAAACAAGTTCATGGCACACAATACATGAAATAAGTGTAAACTCTTCATTAAATAGAAAAAATAACATGGATTAGTTTTTACATCACTATCATTACATTAATGTTCATCCTACATCCTAAACTCAAAGATCTACTCCATTTTAAGAAGATTACAAAAAAATTTAAGAAAATAGTCATCCACAAGAGAGGGGAGGACTTATCTTGAAGCTTGGACACCTTTGAAGATTTTCTCATTCCGGAGTAGGATGGATCGGTGAAGAGAAGTCAGAGAGGGTGGATTAGCGTAGATGAAGTGTTTTGGGCCCTCCCCTGGAGAGGAAAGGCGCCGTCCCCAAGTCAAGACCTTAGGGTAACCTAAGATAACCCAAAAAGGGTTGCAAAAAGTGGTATTTGTAGGTTCCAGATGCCACACAGCCGTGTCTCTTGGCATGGCCTAGGAAGCACGCCCCTGCTTCTCCGTCACACGGCCGTGCCTATAAGGCACGACCTTGAGCAGCCCCTCTTCGAGAAAATAGGCGCAGCACGGTCGTGCCTCATAGGCACGGCCTTGGTATGGGGCTTCTCTAGAAGTGAGGCACGACCGTGCCTATAAGGCACGATCATGCCTATAAGGCACAACCCTAGATCGGCGGGGTTCTGTAAATGAGACACGGTCGTGCCTGGTAGGCACGGCTTCAACCAATGGGTCTTCTGGTACGAGGACACGGTCGTGCCTTTTAGGCACGGCTCGTGGTCCGGCTGCTTCTGGTTGAGGGCACGATCGTGCCTAATAGGCACGGCCTAGAGATGTCTTCAGTTTGTAGGAGGGACACGACCGTGCCTCCTAGCACGGTCAGGCCGTGTCTGAGCCTTGATATATGAGACACATGGCCATGTTCTGTTTGTTGTTCTTTTTTCCTCAATTTCCTCGTGTTTGCTGCGTAAGAGACTCACCCGTAACAACGAGCATGGCCAGTGCGAGACTCTTTTCACCATTTCTTGTTCCACAATCAAATTGCATCGTTTTAGCTTTAAATCACATCCTGTCAATCAAAATATACAAAGAGCAGATCTCCGGGCAAAAGAGTAGAAACATGCAATAATAAATGAACAAGGTGTGATAAAGTAGAGCATATGCAATAAATTATAAATAGATGAGTGTTAAACAATGCTAAAAATCAAATATGACCTACGCTCATAAACTGTGCGATACTCGTTGAAGCTTGTAATGCTGGATTTCCTCCCTCCTTCTTGCGTTGATGGCGTTGCTGAAGATATGGATGTGCTCCACGATCCTCAGAGGACCCCTCCATGAACCGCGGTGTCTGATGGTGCAGTAACTCGCTGGAACTGCCAAAAATAGGGGTGTCGACGTCGGAAAAACCCTTGCCGGCGCGCCCCTTCCAGCTGTAGAATGCCACCCAATGAACCAGCTTCAGACTCCTCAGGGACCAAGGAACACGAAAAAATCAAATTTGAGGGACGAGGCTTGACTTAGAGCTACGCTCCCGAGCAGAGGAAGAAGACTAAGGAACGCGATGAACAGTAACCGCAGCCACTGTTCATCGCGTTCTGATTTCCCTTTTATCCCAGATGTTGATTAGTGAATCTGAGTCGTTAATCATTGATCTAATGGGGAAAGCTTGGTTTTGGGGTTTAAGGAGAATTAGGGTTTGTGGAGTATGGTTGATCTAGATCGGGCTTGAGTTGGGTCTTGTCTTCAATGTGGACTCAATCAATTGGGTCAATCTTGGCTCGATTCGATCATGGTTGAGCTCGATCTTGGTTCAATTTGAGCCCTACAATCGATCAAATTCAATTATTGCAAAATTAGTGATTAAATCACAGAAATTATAATCAAACATCCAATTATGTAATATATTACAAATATAATCTAATCGATTCATTAAACAATTTATTTCCATGCAAGTACCCAAAAATGAATTAATAAAGTGCATACAAACCCTAACTCATCAATAGTCAATCGGCTATTGAAAAGGCACAGAGTAGTATGTATAATGGTAAGTCACGACATATACGTCGTAGATACAATACCATTAGGTAGTTGATCTCGAATGGAATGATTGCAATCGACTATGTCAAGTCCAAAAATAATTTGACAGATCTTCTTACAAAGGGGCTAAATCAAGATCAAGTATACTGCTCATCAAGAAGAATGAGATTAAAAATCTACAACTAAAACTACTGTAGCAGTAATTTAACCTTGTTGACTAGAGATCCCAAGATCTTGGTTCAATGCGACAACGAAGTTACAGAAGTTGTGTTACAGCACATGAGATATTTTATCTCTATCACAATCCTAGGATGAATTTGTGCTATCCTACCACATGTAGTGAGGTTAAACTTATACTTTTAATGACTTCTATACCTTTATAAGGTGGAGTATGATAGGATACTCTTGATAGAAGTGTCACCTATGTGAATGTGAAGACAGACCGCTTCAATGAAACACTCATGAATCCAAGATGGTGTCCATGGTCAAAACGGAACCAACCATGAGAATCTAAAATAGGGGAGATAGGTCTCTGTGTGGGCATTATTGTCTTAGTATACACCAACGACTGAGCAGTTCAAGATATCACGTTCACTGCGCAGCCTAGTATACTCGATAGCATTCCACTACGGAAGGTTCAAAGTCATAAGCTACCTTTTCTGATCTAGTGACTTATCGATTAGACTCTTGTAAAAGTGTCAGCATGCATACACACATTTTTGCATTAATTTCCATTCATATCGGGGATTGTTGGATATTGGGGCCTTAATGGACCAATACAATTTTGTGAAAAAATCGGAATGTCATCAATTGATGAAAGTCGTAATTGACTTCAAAATTGAAATCTACGTTTCGCGTAGATAGATTTAGACTATTAATTTGCTCAAAACTGATTAAAGGATGAATGAGAAATTAATTATTCAAAGTCAGCCCAGAATAACATTAATTGTTAATTAATGTTATATAAGAAAGTGCATGGGGAATAGTCTCACATCGGAGAATTTCGATGACTTTCCCTTCCTTATTAATGTTGTTGTGTTAATGGAGTTAACACAAAAAGCTCATGTGTTCTCTTCTCACGGGCGAGCAGGTGCTCGCACCTGTGAGCCCGCATTAACCGCCACGCCACTTGCCACGCGCGCACGCGCAATGGGCGCTTTGTTGGCGCACTTTGCACTTTGCACGTACGCGTCATCGCGAGGAGGAAGCTTAAATTTATGCTCCAGAGGGTGTGACAGTGCCTACATGGCACTCGGGTGATATGCAGTGTGGCATCCGCGTGGGCAGAGAGATGACTGGACTGCTGACTGGGCAAACAGATGACAACCGTTGATCAAAGAAGGTGTGATGGATCGCATGTGATGTGATCTGGAGCGTTGGATCACGAAGAGTCATGATCTGATCGTTAGTGATGGTGCTTGATCTGAAGCGTCAGATCGAATGGATCTTTGGATCTAGATCTGACGGCTGATGACAAAAGGGAGATTTGAGGGTCACAACCCTCCAAATCTGATGGATGAGATTAAGAGGGCTATGTGAAGGGTTACAACCCTTAGATCGAACGACCCAGATCGATCCTGCCTAAAGGTCACAGCCACTCACCCAAAGGATATTCAACCTCTTCACTTGGTATAAATAGATCCCTCCAGATGCTGAAAAGATTATCGAATTCATCGATTCTACTTATCCTTTGAGCATTCATCTCATCTTGTGCATTCGGAAAATATAAAATACTTATCCTTTGAGCATTCATCTCATCTTGTGCATTCGGAGTCTAAAAAGCTACGAGAAGGTTCATTGGTCTGAGAATTTGAAGTGCTACTATTTCTGAGACGTCGTCGTTGTATCTTGGGAACGAATTGCTGCTATCTGTAAGCACCTGTAGCGGAACAATATCGTTTATGGAGATACATGTAGCAGAGCAAATTCGTTTATGAAGATAGTGTTGAACACTCCTCGACGATCCATATCAATTTGCATTCTCCCCAGAAAGCCATCGGAACCAACATACACTATCTAGTCGAATGGAGGATGAGTAATCTAACTTGACAAGATTTCCAATTGACTTCCCAAAGAGTCATTGGCTACTCAATAATTAGATTTGTTTAAGCAAATGATTAGACTAATAAAATTGTTGAAGTTTTTAAAAAAAATCATTGGAGGTTTGTTTGTGTGGGAAGGTTTATACAAAATTGTTTGAGATTTTTTATTAACTAAATGTTCAAGTGAAACAACTCCTCAAGAGCTTACAATCAAAATCAAGACTGCATTCTACAAACTCTTGGTAATCTCTCTAATATTTATTTCATTTATTATTTGAAGATGAATAATCATTTAAATATTCTAAAATTGAGAGTGTAAAAGATTTATCTTAATTACTCTTGTAAAAGATAATTCAAATATATTAGCAAGTGTTGTTCTTGTTTGCATTCTAATATTTTCAATTGTATACATATTTCATGAACAACAACAGCAACATGTGTTCTTGTTTATCTCAATTTTTCATTCTCATAACATAGTTGAGTTGATTACGATGGAGCAGAATTATTGAAGTATTACCGAAGCAATACTTTCCTCTGTCATGCCCAATTGCAGATTCTTAATTTACTTTTTTTATAGATAATCATAAAATCGATTGTGTGTGACTATTGGATTGGATGACAGATTCTATATTTTGCTGAAGTTTATTCTAACTTTTCAATTATATTTATCTTGTTAAAAAAATAATTAATTTTATAAATATCGAATATTAATTTCTCCAATAATCTATATATTACGATGGCAGCTGCCAAGCGTGGCTGGACCGAAGGCGAGGATAGGAGAAGGAAGCGGAAATGGCTTCCTTGGATCTCTCCTCCTTTTCTTACCACAAGTTTGTCGAGTTCGCGTTCCAGGAGGCCAAGCTTCGCGCCGACCTTGTTCCGTTTCCCTCCCACGTCTGTTTGTCCCTTTTCTTTCCTCCTCTATCATTTTCCTGGATTTTTAGAGCTTATTATTCACTGAGTACCTAATTAGTAGGCCGCTGGGTTGTAATCTTTAGTATTCTATGCAAGGAATCCGGTAGTTTCCTCATTAAAATGGAGCATATCTAGTGCTGTACTAATTCTGGGAGCTGTGTATTAAGGAAACATTATGTTTAACAACTCGTAGTAGTGTTCCTACTCGGCGACTGAGCATTTTTCTAAGTCCTTGACTTCTAGCCGAAGCTTCTGCCTATCCATAGGGCGTGTGTGAGCTGGTGCCGACTTGCTTCTTTGGTTATCTGCAGGGGAATATTGCTCAGGCAGTGTTTGTGCTATACCCTCAGCAGCCAAAGTAGGCTGATTGGTTGAAATGTGGTGACGTAGTTTTGCTAGGATTTATTAAGCTCAAAATCTTCTTTTTTCTTTATAAATAAATCTATTCACAGAACTTTGAATGTGATAAGCTTACCCAAAGTGGTCAAGATTCGATTGGGCTGTGCTCTAAGGGGGTTGCTTATTTAGAATGGAATGGAATGGGAGAAGCTAAGAATGAAGACAAATTGGTTTGTTTCCCTAGTTTACTCTCTGCTTAACATTCCAAGTAAACAGGGGTTAAAATATTGGATAAGGACTTGGTGTTAAATTCTTCTACAATGTGGCACCTTCTGGATTGGCTTCCTACCTATCTGACTTCATTTGATATGGATTCTGAATTATCAAAAAGTTACCATATAAATTCTGGTATCCAAGTTTTGGTTATTATGAAGTCAATGAGTTGTTCTAATGAAGTCTTCTTCTCTTGCATTTTTTATCTCAAGAAGGGAAAATACCCCCTTTAAACTTATAATTCAACAAGATTAAAAAGAAATAAGGGCATTATATTCCAAATCTTTTGTTGGGCAAGTAGGTTGTCGATCTTTATAATTATGCAACAATATAACTTGGACATGTTGGACACTTAAGTTGCTTTATGGGACTATTTGAAGGGGTGGCAATGTTGTTGCACAGTAGATGAAGACATGAGCTTTGACAATAACCTATCAAAAGAGGAGACTGAGGGGAAGGAGGGGGTAAGGGGAAGTATGCCCCTTATTTGGGTGCTATTATGAAAGAGAAGGGAGGAATAATTTTTCTTCACTTATAACATCCTTGTTAAAATGTTCTTTTCCAATTGTGGGTAAAAGAGTGAACTTTTTTCACTTAATTGGTAACATAACTTTTTTCACTTTCCCTAATTGAGAGGATAAGAACTTACATAAGATGGATTGAGGGAGAGAGAGGGAGATGACTTTCCTCTTTGTTCTTTTAAAATTCTCTTAATCAAGGTTTGGCTACCATTTCCCTTGGCTTTTTGCAATTTAGAGAGAATGAACTTGCGTAAGATGGAAAGAGAGCAAGAGAGATGATTTCCCTTTCTCATTATTTACTCCCATACAAAGGGGAGCCTTGATGCAATGGTAAAATTGCAATTGTGTGACTTGGTGGTCATAAGTTCGAGTCGCGGAAATAACTTCTTGCAATGTAGGATAAGACTGCACATAATAAATTATTCTATGGGACCCCGCATTTACTCCCATGCTTGTTAAGATATGTTTTTATAAGTTTTACTTCTATAATCTTCTTTGATTATCTTAAAAAGGAACACTCTCAATTAAATGATAATTTTAGAGAAGAAAATCATATTTTTGGTAAGTTATTATCTAATAAATTTCAACCATGTTGCCTTGCCTTAAGCGATTTCAAACCATGATGAGCATTACTAGAATTTATTTTTTGTAACTTTTGGTTAGAAAAGTAGTGAATACTAAGAATCATCTAGGTGTTGAAAGGGAAAAAGCATGGTAAACTTCCAAAGCAAAATATTGAGCTTTAGCTATAAGCAAAACTATGAAGTAGAATATTTATTTATGTTATAGTCTCACAATTTATTTTGGACCTTTTCCACTTTATCTTTATTATTTTGGTTGTATTTGTGAAATTTTATCTTGATTCTTTTATTTTTTCTCTTATGATGGTATCAGGAGAAATTTAAATCATTAAGGTCAAAAGACAACAATACTATGCTTCATACACTTTCTTTTCATGCCCCTCCTAAAATCAGACTTATCAGAAGTTTGACAATTGAAGGGAATTCTGATATGCAGGTATTTATCTCTCTCTCTATCTCTTTTATTTATGAATTCATTTTTCATTTATTCATAGAACCTATTCTCCATTTATTTTTATGAAAAAACACTCATATTCCTTCTATGTATTCATTACCATGTTAGTCAATGGTCAAAACTTATTGTTTCATTGTTGATTGAAATTGAAATTGTCCCTTAAAGGGATATACTAGTGCTACTTGCCGACCAAATCATGGTGGGATGGTATTAACCATGTTTGATTTGGTATTGGTCAAGACAAAGAGCATTGGATAAACAGAGTAAGACAAGCATTTGTATGGTAGATTAGTAGAAGCCTTAGCTTTCCTTCACTTTCATGCCAAGTGAATAGCAGTTAGAGTCAAGGGGTCTAGGGTCGTGTAGCACAAGGGGGAAAATTTTGAAATATTGTAGAGCCATAATTTTGATCCTAGTTAAATCGATATAGTGCTTTAGGCATGCTGATATACAATACTGAAGGCATTGAGGTGGAAGGAATTAGGTAGGAGGGGATGAGTGGAGGAGGAAGTGAAGAAGATTCAAAGTGGATAATAGGAGAAGAGGAAGGAATTACACTTGATTTTGTCAAGAAGTCTACTGTAGAAGCCTCGTTGCAAAATAACAATGCCTTAGCCCTTCAGCTTGTGGAAGGCTCATCAAACAATAACCCTAGCCCTTGCTCTCTCAAAAGCCTCTAATAAGTAGTTTAATACCCCTTCAACCAATATTGGTTGTGGTATGATTGTAGGGAGTCAAACAACTCTCTTTAGAATAATTTCTTCATCAACATATCCATTAGGAAATAGCTTGATTTGAATTTTCTCCACACTACAAACTTCAATTTTTGTGTCTTGTACTTTGATTTTGAATGCATTAGAAATTTTATTTTCTTATTAAATATACATTTTTTCAAATAGAAAATTTCATTTTTTATTAAAAAAAACATCATTTATGCTTTGGGATACTAACATTTTTACCAAGCCACTCAATTGGATGATATAACATTTTTATGTAACAACTAAGTGTATTTAGGATTGTCAAAAGGACAAATAGTGTGGTGCAATGATTAAGGTTTTTGTGAGTGTTTATGCTGGATGTTGGGTTTAGAATGCTCTCTTTCCACGTGACAAGGTTGAATAACAATCTTTTAGATAGGCAGCTTGTCAAAAGTGGTAGGTG
>NW_027428608.1:0-1306 GCF_044706935.1 Curcuma longa
ATCCAAACAGGACCTGATGTTTGGATGTGTGGAAGTGAGCAAGAAGACCTAGTCGGTTAGACTAGGTAGTGGAAGTCCTGATCTGGACGATTGGGCAAGGGAAGTCCTGGTGAGTGAAGCTGGGCAAGGGAAAGTCCTAGTTGTAGGCTAGGCAAAGGGAAGTCCTGATTTGGAGGATCAGGCAGAAGTCTTGGCAGAGTCAAAGTGCACCAGGCAGAAGTCTGGACTTGGTCAGGAGGACCAAGTTGCAGAAGGACTGGACTTGGTCAGGAGGACCAAGTTGCAGTAGAAGAATGGACTGATCAGGAGGATCAGTTGCGTTCAAGTCCTGGGGGGCAACGACAGAGCCGAGCACAAGTCCAACAAGTCTGGAGGACTTGGTTGGCATGAATTCTCCAGAATGGAGTGGGTTAGACTAACCCAAGATTTCGGTAGAAATCTGAAGTTAGACCCACTAGGTAAGACTTTAGGTTGTTGTATTTGCTTGCTTGTATGCTTGTCTTGCAGGAACCAGGAGCTGGAAGCAAGAGGGAAAAGCAGAGGTGAAGCAAGCAAAGTCAACCCAAAGTCAAAGCCCAAAGTCAACTCTGGTCAAACCTGGGTCGACTCAGATCGGGTTTTGAGTCGACTCGGTACTGGAGTCGACTCAGATCGGGTTTTGAGTCGACTCAGGCTGACGCAGAGTCAAGCTCTTATCGCCGCTGACGCCACACAAGCTGGAGTCGACCCAGGAGTCAAGATGAGTCGACTCAGAGAAGAAATCGACGAACGGGATAAAGCTTTATCTGCCACGTCATCTGGAGTCGACCCAGATAGGGATCTGAGTCGACTCAGGCGGGCTATAAAAGAAGCCTTCGAGCAGCAGCCAGGGGAAAATAATTCTAACATCCGCCTTCCAACCAGAACTGCTACCGAACGCGAACGAGACCAGGCACGTGCTACCGGGGAAGATCCAGGAGGAGTACGCGGTGCTCGGACTTCCGGATCGGCGGCAAATTGTTTGGTTTTTCATTCTTACTTGTCCTTTCAATTATCATTTATTTGTATTGCCTATTGGACTGTAAGACGGGTTGCTCCGCCTCCGAACACGGTTCGGAAAGGAGACCATTAGTGGACGGGCGCCTCCCGTGATTAGGCCTTGGACGTACTAACCCTGGGGGGTTAGGAACCAAGTAAATCCCGCGTGTCCCTTGCCTTTTGTTTCTAATTCCGCTGCTCAGTATTTTATAGTTAAACGAACAAAAGTGAAAAAGCGACACGCGCTATTCACCCCCCCCCCCTCTAGCGCGTGTATCGATCCTACAAT
>NW_027428609.1:0-1140 GCF_044706935.1 Curcuma longa
AATTCGAAAGTTTACGCGCTATTCACCCCCCCCTCTAGGGCGTAACATCGATCCTACAGAAAGTTCACGAGTTTCTGTGATAAACCCTAACAGTAAGCTAGCAGTCGGATCCGACAGCGAATTACTTCGACAGCAACTCCAGCAGTAGCAATAGCTTTGGTAGTGGATTGAGCTCCCTGGTGCACGTGGAAGAGGCTGATCAGGAGAAGGCAACGTAGCACTTCTTTGGCAGTCGGCAACGAGCGAGAGAGAGAGAGAACCCGATAAGGAGGAGTAGTGGCGGCTCAGCAACTTTGGTGAAGAGGCAACGACAATCCCTTTCTTCACGCGACCAGTAAACCCAGGATTAGAGTCTAATCACGATGGCAAAAGGGGAGCTGACGACTTTAGGGTTCCTCACACCTCTCCCTCAGGCCCGGAGCGGCCTTATATTGCGACCCACGTGATTTCCTTGCTGGCGGGTGTGGGGATCGCGAGAAGAAATCGCGATCCCATCTCGTGTACGCGCATGCTCAATGGAGAAAATAAAAAGAATAGGGGAAGGTGTTAAACTGAGTTTAATCTAGGGTTTACTGTAGTGAACCAGATTAGTTACTATAGCAAATCAGATCGGGCACTATAGCAAACAGGGTTTAATAGCGGTAAGGTTTGAATGGTTGTAATCAATCCTAACCATTAGGTTTTAATGCCAACCTCTCATTCCTTTTTGATATTGTATCTTATACAACATCTTATTGGGTTTGGATCTAAAACAAAATCCTATCCCCTATACCGATCAACTTAAGTTCGGTTCAAAATCAAACTAAGTTGTTTCGATTTGGTTCAATACCAAATTATTTGGTTCAATGACCAAAACACCTCCAATATGAATCAAACCAGTTTTGTTCATTTCGTCTTCATAAGACGAATCCCATCATCACTTCAGATATGCCAAAATCTCTTCCATCAGGAAATAAACCAATTTGGTTTATTTCATCTTCATAAGATAAAATCCATCATTTTTGTCCTTTGTCTGGTCCAACCAGACTTTACTTCTCTCGATCTGAGAATCTAATTCTCAAACTCATTTTAAGTCCTTCAGAAAAACTTGTAGTGCGTGTGACCCATAGGTTCCCGACTACGTTGGTCGTCTATAATTAA
>NW_027428610.1:0-2076 GCF_044706935.1 Curcuma longa
TATCCATTCATTTACTCATCTTCTATCATATATGGGAAATTTAAAACTAAACTTTGCAGCGGAAACATAACTATTTTTTTTTTTTTCAAACAGAGTTCATATATGATAACAGAATAATAAAAACTAACCTAGGTTGCATGGCAATTCTAGATTACAAGTTCTCAACATGATAATTAAATTACATTGTTTAACATGCATATATAAAATTTAATTGCATGGCCGAGGCTTGGTCAAGTCACCACCACACACATCTTCTCAGCCCTGTCCTGCTGCCTCCCATTGCTTAGTACCTGTTAACTGGATCTGCAATGTAAGGAAGATTTCTATAAGCGTAAAGCTTAGTAAGTCTCTTTCCTACTCACAAAATCATATCATTTCTAGCATATAACATGGGAGTACAGTAACATTTATAAGCATGTACATCTACTTACTTTCACATTCATAACTTATACATTCAACATATCATCATTTATTTTCTTTACAAAATATACTAACTTATTAGATAAACATATTCAACATGGTTGGGGTCCCCTGGCTTGTACCCATTCATTTCTCGCGCGCATTCCTTCAAGTAAGTACGAGATAGCTAGTCTCGACCTACCTGCATACTAGGTTTTCTCTAATGTCCTTCAACCTAGGGGCGTTCTTAAGGAGCCCATCCCTTGGATCCTTTTCAGGTTCCGGTACAAGCCTTTCATTAAAGTAAAATAACTTATACTTTTACCTTTGTTTTCATTTTCACATGAATGTTCCTTTCATAGCATGGTGAACATTCACCTTATATACATTATATACATTTAACATAAGGTGTAATACAACCCTATGGCTTTCTTCACCCGTCACCTGTATGGTATTTTTTTCCATATGTATGTAGCCGTATGATATGTATATAAGTAGCCCTCCTTAGTATGCTGTAAGTTACAGACAAACTTAGAACACATACCTAAACACACGATACCCACTTCTGATCGACCAGTTGGTCGATAGAAGGCTCTGATCGACCAGCCGGTCGATCAGAAGGCTCTGATCGACCAGCCGGTCGATCAGGGGCTCTGATCGACCAGCTGGTCGATCAGAGGGCTCTGATCGACCAGCCGGTCGATCAGAAGGGCTCTGATCGACCAGCTGGTCGATCAGGGATCGACCAGCTGGTCGATCAGGGTTCGGTCGGTTAAATTCGTTCTTTCGTCACTGTAACTTCCCTAAACCTCGACATACGACAGACTCCTTAGTTATAAACCATATCACAGTATCACAGAAGATTAACATGGTGATGGATCTCTTGTGATTATAGTTTCGTTTAACAGAACAGAGCAAACTTTTCAGACAACTACTACAAACAGTTAAATCTCAGAACAGAATCCGTAAACCAATCCATAAACTATTATAAGCTATTACAATGCAGGTGAGGGAGACTTACAGAGTTATGAAGTTTTCTAAGGATTACCCAACACCTTCGACCAGCGAAGTCTTCGGCCAGAGAAGCAACAGCAGACAGAGCAGAGGGGGAAGAAAGAAGAAGAAGAGGCTCGCACGGTCGAACCTCTTGCTCTCGGTGAGGAGCAGGGTTTATAAGGAGAGGTAGAGGAGTCACCGCAAGGTAACAAATCCCCTTAATTAGTTAGGTAATAAAATCCTCTTAATTAGGTAATAAAATCCCCTTAATTAGTTATGTAATAAAACCCAGTATAGTATGTCATCTCCCTCCAACGTTGCCGTGATTTGATTTCTATGCTCCCTAATGATCCCTGAGCCTTAAGTAAAATTCCTCTTATGTCTTTAACAAGAAATATTTACTTGCACATATGGTCCAAGGTTTGCTATACATTGGAGGGGGTCCAAGGTTCAAATCCTTGCCCCTCCACATTTTCTTTCTTTTTTTTCCTTCTAGCAAAACCTCCATGGGACCCATTACAAGCAACATTTTTAGGCCTATAAATTTTTAAAGCCCGAATTAGTATTTTATACTAATTCCTTTCTTATCATAATTAATTCATCATTTATAAATAAATATCCAGAAATTATAGAAGGAAAAATTTCGGGTATTACATTCGGGTATTTTATACTAATTCCGTT
>NW_027428611.1:0-1133 GCF_044706935.1 Curcuma longa
TTTCCATCTGATCTTCAAAGACTTCCTCAGGCTCAGGGTCCTCTTCAGACTCGTAATACTCCAGAATCTCTGGATCTTCCTCGTCGTCTTCGGACTCTGATCCTGACTCACCTAGGTCTTCTGGAAACTCATGCTGTAGCAATAGCCTGCACAACTCTGGGTAAGCTAGGCGACAACCATGCTGACCCCAAATCTCCTGAGCTACCGTCCTCGCGCGCCTGGGTAAAGCACGCATCAGTGCCCCGATCCGGTGGTCGTTCAACATAGGGAACCTCTCTTGTTCTAGCTTCCAGAAGATTCGATCCAATCTTCCCATAACTCCTTGAATCCCTAAGACTGGACTGTACTCAACTGAATCAAGCTCATCAAACAACTCCTCCAGTCGTTGATTATAACGAGCCATGCTGTGAGACAGTACATCAAGTCAAGTGAGTTATCATAAACATACTCATATCATTACATTCCTTATCATATCCAATCATATCAATCATAAAAACAGGTAAGTAAGGTATGCATAAATATCTTACTTGGAAGCAGCAGGATTCAGGCTTGATGTGTGTGTAGTGAGATGACGACTGCTCTGATACCATTCTGTAACGCCCGCCCTTACGTGGGCCCTTGACGGACGCTACAGTTCTACTTTTCATTCATACATTCATTTACTATCATATACGAAAACTAAAACTAAACTTTGCAGCGGAAACATAACTACTATTAACAACAGGAATTCATATATGATAACACTAAAATCTAATAATAAAGACTAACCTAGGTTGCATGGCAATTCTAGATTACAAAGTTCTAAACATGATAATTAAATATTAAGACATTGTTTAACATGCATATTAAAATAAAATTAATTGCATGGCCGAGGCTTGGTCAAGTCACCACCACACACATCTTCTCAGCCCTGTCCCGCTGCTTCCCATTTCTTAATACCTGTTAACTGGATCTGCAATATAAGGAAAGTATCTATAAGCATAAAGCTTAGTAAGTTCCTTTCCTACTCACAAAATCCAAACGTTACATAACATCATAACATTAAAGCATAAAAGCATATCAACATTTCCTAAACATGCATATTCATCATCATTGGTTATTACATCTTTCATTCATTAATAGTGAACATTCAC
>NW_027428612.1:0-2328 GCF_044706935.1 Curcuma longa
TAAGAAACCCCTCGGAAACTCGCCCGGTTCAAGGCATTCTTCCTGTCACGAAGCGCCCCGGTGTACGGCCTAATGATTCCTCAATCCATAATCAATTCCTACCCTCATGGATTCATACACACACATTTTATCATTCAACACACAAGCATAAATCCATAAAGCAATAGACAATTATATCATTGAAAGCGGTAGATTAACAAATCCAAAATACAATCATCCAATACATCCGATTCATCCTACATCCTAGAATCTAGGGACACTACTCCATATCGTGGAGTTTACAATACAAAGGAAGGAAGGAATACATCTTAATCCGTAGATACAACAATGAAATGCAGGAAATAAGACTTATCTTCTTCCTCGGACTGCAAACTCTGCGTAGATGGGATGAGGATGGAATGGAGCAGTCGGATCGGTGGATGGATCGTCGAATCTCGCTCCGAAACAGGCGTCGGTGGCTCTAGAACAGCTCCGGTGGCTCTCCAAGGTCTCCCCCCTTTTTAGGTCACTAAGAGGACCTATTTATATGCAGGTCCCGTGGTCAGCACGCCCCCGCTCACACGGCCGTGCCTGGGAGGCACGGCCCATGTGTGGGCCTAGTTGCTGGAAGAAGGCACGGCCGTGCTTGAGAAGCACGGCCTAAAGCAGTTGAGGTTCTGTTTTGGGGCACGGCCGTGCCTCTGGGGCACGGTCCAGAAGAGTTGTGGCTCTGTTTGAAGGCACGGCCGTGCCTGTGAGGCACGGCCACAGCCTGTCTCTTCTCCTTTTGCTGGACACGGCCGTGTCTGTGAGGCACGGCCAGCTGCAGGGACCCTTCTGTTTTGACACACGGCCGTGCCTGGTGGGCACGGCCAACAGCAGTTGCTTCAGTCTTGTTGGAAACACGGCCGTGCCTGTGAGGCACGGCCAAGTCTCGGCTGGCTTCTGTTTTAAAGCACGGCCGTGTCTGGTAGACACGGCCCCTTCTGCTGCTGATGGGGGATGTTGGCACGGCCGTGCCAGTGAGGCACGGCCCAGGCTTGTTGGTCTTCTGTTTGTGCACACGCCCGTGCCCTGTGAAGCACGGCCAGGAGGCTGAGTAGACACGGCCGTGCCTATGAGGCACGGCCCTGTCTTGCCTTGTCTTCAATTATTACTCCGTTTTGCCCGCTTTTGCTCCAAATTCCATCCTGAAACAAGTAAAAACACGAGCAGATCTCCGAACTAGGAAATGCAAGATATGTGCCTAAATGCATAAATAAGGGATGCAATGCACACAAGATTTAGCAATAAACTCAGAAAGATGTGCAAATAAAGCGTAAATACGAATATAAACCCTACGCACATCAACTAGATGTGGCCGGCCATGGATTTGGTTCATCCATTGAACCAACTTTATATTAAAAAAGAAAATAAAACCGAACCGAAGAGATCTCATCCGTCGGATGCAACTTAATCTCATCTAACGGTTACGATATAATCTCCTTTAATATAACTTGATCTCTTCGATCCAATGGCCATGATCAACTCCCTTGGGCGTGTGGTTCAATGAACCATGCTCTGGTTCACCTCGTGAACCGGTTCTTCCTTCCAAAGAGAATTAAAACCGAACCGGAGAGATCTCGTCCATCGGACGCGACTTAATCTCATCCAACGGTTCTAATCTATTCTCTTCTATTCCTCTTTATTTATTTCGATCCAATGGATGCAACTTGATCTAATCCCACGGATACAAGATGATCTCATCCATTAACTCATCCTACGGTCGAGAACTAATCTCATCCAACGGTCGAGATTAAATCTCATCCGACGGCTGAGAACTAATCTCATCCGTTTGATTGCATCCTTTTGAAGATGTCTTTAGGCTACAGTGGGGACCTCGAGGAGGTATTGGATCTGGCCTTCTGATGGGTTTCAGATCCCGTATTCAACCCCGAATACACACCTACATCCATCAACAACGATCCATTCCACTAGAGGATCATTGTTGCACTACCAATCCAATCCCCAAATTACGTTATGGGTTCCTTCTTATTATTTTATGCATTGCTCCCCGTGTTTAAGATATCGTATGTCCGTCAATTATCTGAGTTCACTGACAACTCAATAATCGACATCTAAGACCTTGAATAGTACCACTCAACCTTATTGTCAGCCGGACCAAGTCCACTTGCAAGATTTGACTTGACAATCCTTATGAGCTCTCCAAGGGGACATCATCAGCCCTACTGGGACACGGATTCCTTCTATAATTAATGGCACACCGTATAAATAGTAACATCACCCAACTTACCGAGAATATTTGATCTGACGGAAAGATCTCACCCTTTGGTAATCAAAGCAATAATT
>NW_027428613.1:0-1875 GCF_044706935.1 Curcuma longa
TGAGTTATTAGTGGACTTAAGCTATGTGTCAGGAGAAACACGGAAGCTTAAGCCCATCGGAAGACCAAAACCAATTCCTCCTCGAGGTCCCTACTGTAGCCTCTGAAAATCCTTGGATCCACCTTAGAAAGAATTCTTGGAATTCTTAAAATAAAAACTCTCTCACGCACCGTAATCGATCAACTGATCGATTACGGAGCACCGTAATCGATCAAGTGATCGATTATGGAGATGGTGCGTAATCGATCACCTGATCGATTATGCAGAGTGGTAATCAATCAGGTGATCGATTATCAGGCTTTCTGAGAAAAAGTTACGACATTTTAATCGATCTTTTAATCGATTAAAGAGTCTTAATCGATTAATGAATCGATTAAGCCATTGAAATTGATTACTAATCTATCCAAATTAATTTTATTTAGAAAATATTAATTATGAAAATCTTGTTAAATTTTAACGAGATATAATTAAAAGATTTTGTAAGAATAAAATTAATTGATGAATCTTATTTAATCGATCTTTTAATCGATTAAAAGACAACGATTAAGCCATTGAAATTGATCTTATCCAAATTAATTTTATTTAGAAAATATTAATTATGAAAATCTTGTTAAATTTTAGATTAGATTTTCTAATAAAAATCTTGAAAAATTCGTTGAGACTTTTTCTTAAATTTCCATGATGGCTTGGCTATAAAAAGGGGTTAAGAGGAGGCTTTACATTCAATCTAATTTTAGGTTTCTCTCCTTGAAGCCGGCGGCATCTAAAGCCCTCTTTCCCCTTTTTTCTTTTTCTCCCGCCGCCCCCTCTTTTCTCTTCCTCTTTTGTGGCCGGCAGCCACCAAGGTTTCTTCTCCTCTTCTAAACCCTTCTAGACCGGAGCTCCCTTGTTGGTTTTATCCTACTAAAGCCGGCGGCCAAGAACAAGAAGGAAGGAGAAGAAAGGAAGGAAGAAAAGAAGGCTTCATGCTTGTTTCTAGCCATCGGAAAAGAAGAGTTTTGGTGGAGTATTCTCGAAAGGACCGTTGCCCACACAACGTTCGAGAAGAGGAGAGGACATACAGCAGAAGATCAAGAGGTTATCTTCTTCCTCAAGGCATCCCGAAGAAAAGGTATAATTTATTGCTTTCCGCTTTAAATAAATTATTTCCTTTTATCCCGGATCCTGCAAACCAAACACAAGAGCCCAATGATCTTAATGCGTTGATCAAATCTTGGTTTGATCAACTATGAGAGCAACTTAAATCCGTTTCCGGAAAAATTTTTTGTCCTGCAAGGATTTACCAGAACGGGTTTCCTAGTGTTTCCCAACACAAAGAACTGTGGAAAAAGCTCATTGAACTCAGTGAGGGTTCAAGCGAAACAAGGCAAGCCAAAAGAGATTTATTGGTGGGTCAACTTCAATCATTCTCTATGAGGACCAACGAAAATGTGAGCAAAATGCATGGACGGTTCAATGAGATCGTAAACGGTCTCCATGTCATTGGTGAAAAGATTGAAAGCAGAGATCTATTAAGGTATGTGTGTCAAGAAGATGTTCATACCACCCCAAGGTAAAAGTCAAAGTTCGAACTATAATCCTAACGTGACTTGCTATGGATGCAACAAAAGGGGACACATCAAGCCAAATTGCCCGGATCTAAAGAAGAAAGAAGACTCAAAAGAAAAGAAGAAGAAGAAGGAGGTGATGGTTGCACAAGCTACATGGGACACCTCAAGTAGTGAATCTTCAGATGATGAGGAAGAGTCGTGCCACATTACCCGGCACATGGCACTCATGGCACAAAAGGATGATCAATACACATCAAGTGAAGAGGAAGAATCAAGCGAAGATGAATCCTCCTCAAGTGAGGATGAGGTAATGGATAGTGCCAAA
>NW_027428614.1:0-1428 GCF_044706935.1 Curcuma longa
ACCTCTCCACAACCAATCTCAAAGATAAAATTAAGTGCAGAGATTATAGAAGGAAACAAAGATTAAGGCAAACAATACAAAAACCTTACAGCACAGCTTCAAAAGATGGTTCGTAAACCCAAGCACAGCTTCCCGAGAGCAAGGTAACTCCTTGCACCACCTCAGGAGAAGGCTTCAAGTCGAAGCGGAAGGACGCGAGCAAGCCAAGAACTCAAACAGCACAAGCACACACAGCTTAGGGTTTTTCCGAGAGTGTTAGCTTCTCATCTCCTTCTTCTCTTCCTTTTAACTAACGACCTCTGAGTCCACTGCACTGATCATCTGATCATCCTCTGGTGCAGCTCAGAGCGCCGTTGCTTTGTCTTTTACCTGAAAGCAAGATGAAATCACCAATCGACAAACCCTGCGCACAAAGAAAGCAATCCCTTGACTCTCCTTTGCTTCATCAAATTCAAACTCCACCTGCAATCTCCACAGATGATTAGCAAAGCAATATCAGAAGAATCAGAACAATCAGAAATCAGAGCAGAAACCTGAGCGCGCGATCAGAGACATCTTAATCGATCGAACAATCGATTAACTATCGTAATTGTTCTTCAGTAAAGCATGTAATCGATCGAACAATTGATTACCCATGCTCTTAATCGATCAACTAATCGATTACAGCATGGTAATCGATCAGGTGATCGATTACCAGACGCTATTCCCATCCCTCACCGAGCATGTAGAACGATCGCCTGATCGATTACACTTCAGCATAATCGATTGACTAATCGATTATGCCACAATCTGTGGGTTTTCCGAGTTTTCACAGTGAGTTCGGTAATCGATCAGCAGAACGATTAACATATTAACGTGCGTCTCACAGAATGATCTGTACGATTACCATACGATTAAACAACTGCAATCGATCAGATGATCGATTAACCCACTCAGCCTTGGTTAATCGACTAACTGATCGATTAAAACAGGCTTAAACATTAAATCTCGATCAGGTTGGGTTGGGTCTCACCCGAGCCAACCGCGCTGGATCACGTAATCAAAAAACAGGCTACCAAGCCTCCTTTGATACTGATCCGGTCTGAGGACAGGCTACCAAGCCTTCTCGGATCATAGTCCGATACAGAGAACGAGCTACCGAGCCCTCTCTGACCTAGTCAGGAGAACGAGCTACCGAGCCCTCTCCGACTCTATCCGGTCCAGAGAACGAGCTACCGAGCCCTCTCTGACCTAGTCCAGAGAACGAGCTACCGAGCCCTCTCCGACTCTATCCGGTCCAGAGAACGAGCTACCGAGCCCTCTCTGACCTAATCCGGAGAACGAGCTACCGAGCCCTCTCCGACTCTATCCGGTCCAGAGAACGAGCTACCGAGCCCTCTCTGACCTAATTCGGAGAATGAGCTACCGAGCCCTCTCCGATCTCATTCC
>NW_027428615.1:0-1108 GCF_044706935.1 Curcuma longa
CCTAATCTCTTCTAAGAAATCTGTTAGGAAGTATACTGAAAAGACTAGCTCTTTGTATATAAACATTTATGAAATAAAGTATCATATTTTGGTCAAATGATTGAAATAGTGTATTTTGCAATAAAGTTCCTCTTAATTTACATTGTAGATAACTTGGTGTCTGTGAGACACAGAAGACCATGATTATCGGTCCCTTGTGAATTATAAACTAAGGCTCACAACCAAGATGACTTTGGACAAACCATCGGGAACGGTTGTAGTGTAATTCGGTGACTGTCTGTCTTGACTGTAGAATTACACTAGTGCACTTTGTGTGTATTGAGTAGGACCATTGAGGTTGTTCGATTTACACTGACTCGCAAATTGAACAAGACCTCTGTTATTATAATTATGCACTCTTAATCCCGATGTAATAAATGGGCACCTATACTTAGTAATTATTGCTTTGATTTACCAAAGGGTGAGATCTTTCCGTCAGATCAAATATTCTCGGTAAGTTGGGTGATGTTACTATTTATACGGTGTGCCATTAATTATAGAAGGAATCCGTGTCCCAGTAGCGTTGATGATGTCCCCTTGAAGAGCTCATAAGGATTGTCAAGTCAAATCTTGCAAGTGGACTTAGTCCGACTGACAATAAGGTTGAGTGGTACTATTCAAGGTCTTAGATGTCGATTATTGAGTTGTCAGTGAATTTAATAATTGACAGACATACGATATCTTAAACACGGGGAGCAATGCATAAAATAATAAGAAGGAACCCATAACGTAATTTGAGAATTGGATTTGTAGTGCAACAATGATCCTCTAGTGGAATGGATCGTTGTTGATGGATGTAGGTGTGTATTCGGGGTTGAATACGGGATCCAAAACCCATCAGAAGGTCAGATCCAATACCTCCTCGAGGTCCCCACTGTAGCCTAAAAGACATCTTCAAAAGGATGCAATCAAACGGATGAGATTAGTTCTCAGCCGTCGGAACGAGATTTAATCTCGACCGTTGGATGAGATTAGTTCTCAATCGTAGGATGAGTTAATGGATGAGATCATCTTGTATCCGTGGGATTAGATCAAGTTGCATCTATTGGATCGAAATAAATAAGGAAGA
>NW_027428616.1:0-1978 GCF_044706935.1 Curcuma longa
TATTCAAACCCTAATCGAAGAAAAAATATGTAATGGTGTAACCTGACAAGAAATTTGAGCGACTTATTCTAACCCTAATCGAAGAAAACAGATTGAAGCCGTACTTGGAACTTGGAGAACTGGAGGAGCACGGGCCTGGAGGAGCACGGGAGGAGCACGAGGAGGTCACCGTACGCACTGGAGGAGCACGGGCCTGGAGGAGTACGGGAGCAGCACGAGGAGGTCACCGTACGCACTGGAGGAGCACGGGCCTGGAGGAGCACCGCCCTAGAGGGGAGCACGGGCCTGGAGGAGCACCGGATGCGGCTTCCGTTCTATCTTCGTCTTCGCCTCTTCACAGCCGCGCGAAGAGGAGCTAGAGGTGCGAAAGGGGCGGGAGAAGCGGAGAGGCACGAAAGGGGGGCGGGAGAAGAGTAGCTACTAGCTAGAGGTGCGAGAGGGGGCGGGAGAGGCACGAAAATGCGGCGCGGGGGAGATGACGAGCTAGAGGTGCGAGAGCGGGAGAGGGACGAAAATGGTGCGGGAGAGAAGAGGGAGGCGTACGAAGGAAATCGCGGACTCGACCGATAGCAACCTATATAAACCATCAACGACAACACTAAACGACAATACTTTTAAAAGCGTTGTCTTTGGCAAAAAATCCGCTAAAAGACAACGTTTTCGACAACGCTTTTGTAAAGTGTTGTGGTGACCCCAAAATAAACGCTAATAGACAACGCTTTCTGTACAAACGTTGTCTTTTGATTTCAAAAGACAACGCTTTTGACAAAAAACATTGTAAATTGAAATACCACAACGCTTTTGCTAAAAAACGTTGTCTTTGGGGCGTTGTCTATTAACATTTTCTAGTAGTGAGAGGAAGACAGGAGTCGACTGGAGTATTGGAGTCGACTGATGCCAGTCGACTGGTCTTGGATCAGTCGACTGATATTTGAACATTGGAGAAAGATGGCAAGCATTTAATGCGCTTTAATGTAAGATTTTGTTGCCGATTGAAGCCATCAGTCGACTGGCCCTGCCAGCAGTCGACTGATGTTGCAGAATTATAAAAGAAGCCTGCTCGAGATCTGATTAAGAATTCTGCCATTCTTTTGTCTCTTTGCGCTTCTTTTGAGAACTTGTTGTTCTCTGATTCTTTGCTTTCTTCTTCTCCTCCAAAACATTATTTCACATCATTTTTGAGGAGAACTAAAAGGTTGTAAAGGTTTCTCCGCCTTCGAGGTTTTCGAGAAGGAGACGATTCATAGTGCAGCGGGTGTGTGCGTGCGTGTGGATCCTTGGAGTAGTCACCTCTGCGGAGGTGGATACCAAGTAAACGAACCGGGTTAGCGTTGATTTATTGTTTTCTATATTATATTTTGCTTCCGCTAACACTCTTGCAGAGAAACAATCAAAGAAGATTCGAAAACGCTATTCACCCCCCTCTAGTGAACCAACCGATCCTAACACTTCGATGGCAACGACTTCGTATATTGGAGAGGTAGGATGGAATATTTTCTAATGAATGATATTGATAATTAGTTTAGCATCATAGATGGATTCGAAAAGCCAAGAGACGTTTCTGGAGCGTCTCTTCCTACAAAGGATTGGTTAAAGGACACATGCAAGAAGGCACAAGCAAAAGCGAAAGCTACAACGACTTTGCAGTGTGGACTCTCTAAAGAGCAATTGAGCAAAGTTGGTCCATTCAACTAAGCCAAAGAACTGTGGGAAAAGCTCATTGAACTCAATGATGGTTCAAGCGAAACAAGGCGAGCCAAAATAGATTTATTGGTGGGTCAACTCCAATCGTTCTCAATGAGAACCAACGAGAATGTGAGTCAGATGCATGGACGATTCAAGGAGATCATAAACTGTCTTCATGTCATTGGTGAAACGATTGAAAGCCGAGATTTAGTAAGGTATGTGCTACAAGCTTTCCCCCGAACCACTCTATGGGCATCAATGTTAGATGCTTATAAAGTATCAAGGGACTTGT
>NW_027428617.1:0-2015 GCF_044706935.1 Curcuma longa
TTGATAACACTCATTTTCATAGTTTATTTTGGCTCTAAAACTTGATATTTTGACCCTCTCGTTGTGTAACTATTGAATATTAACACATATTGCGAGTAGGAACTTATTTTAGATCATATTGCTTATTCCTACAAATTTTGGGTTGAATCTAACATTTTTCATGTATATTTGTAGGATACTCAAAGAGCTATGAAGTTGGATGAAGTTGGAGAGCATTTGGAAGTGTTTAGAGGTCATTTGGGGTGTTTCGGAGGCTCCCAGGGCCATTCTCCACCTCCCCAGGCCATGCCCCACAACCCAGGGCCGTGCCCCATGTTGCCCAGGCCGTGCCTAAGAAGCACGGCCGTGCCTCCTCTTAACACGGCCGTGCCTCCTCTTCCCGTGGCCATGTTTCGACCAGACTGCACTGCAGACCAAAACTAAAACGGCTATAACTTTTAGCTCAGTTGGAACCATGGGACGTGCCATATATCAAAATGACGAGGACTTCAAGATCTACAACTTTGCTTCAGAAGGTTCAGCGAAATTCGGCCTCTAAAACATGCTAAAAAGCCCCGCAATGCAACTTCTTCAGGCCGTGTCTAAAGGCACGCCTGTGCTTTTTTATAGAAGCGCGACCTCTCTAGGGCGTGCCTAATAGGCACGCCCGTGCCTTTTACAGAATAGCAACTTCTCCAGGCCGTGCCTCCTCTTGAAACGGGCGTGCCTCACCTTTTCGGAATCCAAACGCAGCCGTGTCTCAGTTGGACTGCTCTACAGACTAAAACTAAAATGGTCATAACTTTTTGCTCCGGTTGAACTACGGGCTGTATGACCTACCAAAATGAAGATAACTTCGAGATCTACAACTTTCATTCAGGAGGTTCGGACAGATTCGGCATCTAAGACATGGTAAAAGGCCCTGCAATGCATCATTTGCAGAAAACCTGCAGTTTTGGCACGGCCGTGCCTCTTCCACGGGGTTGTGCCCACTCTAGGGCGTGCCTAGGAGGCACGCCCGTGCCTCCCAACAGAGGGGTGCTTGCCCCAGGCCGTGCCTAAGAAACATGGCCGTGTCGCGGAGCAGATTTTGGGATATAAAAGCTGATTTTTTGTGGAGAAAAGACATTCTTCCCTTGGGACTTGCCCTAGCCGCCACCTACCTCCATTTCTTCATCACCATCTCCATTCATGTCCCCGGAGAAGAAGGCTAGGAGTTTTCCTTTCTTCAATCCGACCACATTCCATCCATCAAGGAGCAAAAGGACCTTCTTCTCCGTCACATCATCTCATCCATCCACATCCTCTCCGGATTGCTTCGAAGTTGGAGATTCCTTCCTACGGTGCATCATTAGTGGAGTCCGCTTCGCCTCACATTCATCTTCGGCGAGAACCTTAGGGAGAATCATTAGTTTTACTTTTCTTCCATTTTTAAGCATAGATTAGATTTTTGACATGTCAAGTGTTTGTTAAAATTCCCTGAATCAGAATCGGTTGTTGTGAAAGATTGGCAAAGAGGCTCCGAAAGGTTTAGGCTTGAGGCACTAGTTTGCCTATCTGCTCTTACGGTTGCCGGTGTAAGCAATTAAATTGCTAACTTATTCTATGGGGCCCCAACGGAGTCTACTTTTGCAGCCCCGAATTGATCTACTTAAGAAGCAGCCCCAGGGGATTCTACTTTGTCAACTGCACTAGCAGCCCCGGTGGATTCTACTTTGTCCTTAGATTTCTCTTGTTTGTTTCTTTGTTCATGCACTTATTTACTTGTTGCACTCCTTACTTCATTAATGCAATTTGTTCTTGATACTTAGTGTTCTTTCCATTGCTTAGAACTAGAACTTAAGACAACAACCCCCCCATCCAAACCAAAAAGAGAAAAATCCAAATCCCCAATTGTAATAACCACTAGAATTACCACACACCGTCTACAATTGTTGGGAGACGACTCGAGTTGCCCTATACTACTTTAGTTAGGGGATTCGGTATTAATTAAATTGACGTGCTCATTTATAACGACGATTTGAGTACGCATCAAT
>NW_027428618.1:0-8423 GCF_044706935.1 Curcuma longa
GGAAAAGATGTTTACACAATAGAAGACTTCTTCTTCTTCACAAGATTGCTCCAAGCTTTTAGGGTTGATCACCAGATCACTTCTTGATCACTAGAGCACAGGAGCTTGGAGTTTCAAAGGTTGTGAGAGACTCTTCCATGAAGTGCACTCACCTTTTATATCAATTCAGTTTTTATGTCACCAGTCGACTGAATTTACCACTCCAGCCGACTGATATGTGTTGGGTTGCAAGGGTGCAAACATAGTCCCACATCTAAAATACATGGGAAAGATCATGAGTTTAAAAGGATGGAAAGTATCTCTATTGGTATGAGGCCTTTTGGGGGGAGCCCAAGAGCAAAGCCATGAGGGCTTAGGCCCAAAGTGGACAATATCATGTCATTGTGGAGATGTGGACATTCTTTAGACCTAATAATTGGTATAAGAGCGAAGCCACTCTTCACCGGACTAACCGCCGGATGAGTCATGATCCAGATCTAACCATGTGGAGACCCTCGGAGATGGAATCAAAATATCTCCACAATGGTATGATATTGTTCACTTTGGGCCTAAGCCCTTATGACTTTGTTCTTGGGCTCTCCCCAAAAGACCTAATACCAATGGAGATACTTTCTATCCTTTTAACCCCATGATCTTTTCCATGTACTTTAGATGTGGGACTATGTTTGCACCCTTGCAACCCAACAATCCCCCCTTCAAACAAAGGACCACAGGCCCCCTCCAACGTCGTTTTGATGGCTGAATCCTCGACCCACTAAGACTTTTTGCCCCTCGGTCCATCCGACCTACTAGGACTTCTCACCTAGCCGCAGCTAGGACTTTTTGCCCCTCGATCCACCTGACCTACTATGACTTCCCACCTAGTCGCAACTAGGACTTTTTGCCCCTCGGTTCACCCAACCTACTAGGACTTATTATCTAGTGTCTGGTCCTCTTGATTCAGACACGGGAGCACCCACTTCCTTTGTTTTAAGATTCAAACCACATAGTTAGATCTGGATCATGGCTCATCCGTCGGTTAGTCCGGTGAAGAGCGATCTTGCTCTGATACCAATTGTAAGGACCTTGTGAGCTAGAAGGGGGTTGAATAACTTCACTCCAACTTGCTCGAACCTCCGTCGCTGAAGAAACTCCTCTCTACACACCCTCACAACTCAAACAATGCTAACACAAGAGGATTTTACTTGGTATCCACCTCCTTGAGGCGACTAATCCAAGGGTCTTCACTCGGCTCACTCTTCCACTATAACTCTCCTTCTCGGACAAACACCGAAGGCGGAGAAACCTTCTTACAATAAGTTACAACAAGTTTACACAAATCGAGCACAAGAATGAAGAAGAAGGAAAAGATGTTTACACAATAGAAGACTTCTTCTTCTTCACAAGATTGCTCCAAGCTTTTAGGGTTGATCACCAGATCACTTCTTGATCACTAGAGCACAAGAGCTTGGAGCTTCAAAGGTTGTGAGAAAGTCTTCCACGAAGTGCACTCACCTCTTATATCAGTTCAGTTTTTAAGTCACCAGTCGATTGAATTTACCACTCCAGTCGACTGATATGGTCAAACATCGAAAACGGCTACTGAACTGTTGATATCACGCCTGATTTTTATCAGAATTCAAAATCCAGTCGACTGGCATTTCCCATCACTCGACTGATTTTGACATTAGTCGACTGATGTGAACGATCAGTCGAGTCTGTTTGCTTCTGTTCGCTGTCAGTCGACTGAAGCAAAACCCAGTCGAGTCGATTCCCTTTTGCCTGCTTCTGAGACAACCTCAGTCGACTGATCGGTCGACTGATCAAGGAACTCGACTGACATGTGTTTCAGTCGACTAACGTAGCGTACCAGGCGTGCCAGTCGACTGACCTTACCAAATCAGTCGACTGGATTCATAATATAGTGGCTGAAATGAGATCTTACCAAGCTTGATCAAGTGTTTGGTCTTGATCAAGTGTTTGGTCGTCGACCTTCTTGATCTTCATTCGCCTTACATCGTAAGGACTTTCCGTGCCAAGAGTCCGCTCCTCAGCCCTCTTGGACTTCCCGTGCCAAGAGTCCGCTCCTCGACCCTCTTGGACTTCCCTTTTGCCTTGCCTCCGGTCTTCTCACCCACAAGGACTTTCCATGCTTGATCAAGACTCTGGTCGTCGACCTTCTTGATCTTCATTTGCCTTACCTCGTAAGGCCTTTCCCATGCCAAGAGCTCGCTCCCCAACCCTCTTGGACTTTTCTTTTGCCTTACCTCCGGTCTTCTCACCCGCAAGGGCTTTCCCGCGCCAAGAGCTCGCTCCCCGACTCTCTTGGACTTTTCTTTTGCCTTGCCTCCAGTCTTCTCACCCGCAAGGGCTTCCTCATGCCAAGACTCCCTCTTGGACTTTCTCATGCCAGGACTTCCTCTTGGACTTTCTCATGCCAAGACTCCATCTTGGACTTTCCTGCACACTTAACACATAGGTTAGATATCTCATCTTGTGCTCTAAAGTTTATTGGTGTCAAACATCAAAATATAACCTATGGGCATGATTGAAACAATAAGTTAAACGTGGATGCTAGTTAAAGATAGCTAGTTCATTGGAGTGACCTACCGTGAGACTTCATGTGGTTCCTTTTTATGTCAATGAAGTTCAGTGCAGCTTAAGTGCGAGTTTCTTTAGACTTGCGATATTCAAGTCACCTTGGTCGCGGAAGCTTATACTTTAACATCTTAAGTAAGCATCTCCAAGGAGGTGTGGACCCGAGATGATTGGGTATAAGTTGAAGTGCTCGAAGGTGTTTGAATAGCCCACAGAGGATTCACCGCTCTTTATAAAAGAGACGTATATCCTACGGCCGCTTGTTTGGATTGTTACTGAAAGTCTTTGGCCAAAGCAACACGTATTTTTGAACACGTGTACGAGTAACTCGAATCCTCAGAACAAGGAAGTAAGCTTGGGCTAGGTGTGACGTTGTCAGCCTAGTGGGGACTGACACACACAGACCATGTCCTGAACCAAGCGGATATAAGATGGTGAAAGGAACGAGACACGTTTCATTAAAGTTGCTGAAGGATTTAGAATTTACTCTGAAATCAATTGGGGATCATGATGTACTACTAGGTGCCACTCATGATCGTTCTGAAATTAAGGGTTAATTACGGGCAGCCAACATAACCGGAAACCTATTGGGTCACACACATTACAAGTTTTGGAAGGACTTAAAACGAGTTTGTGAATTCGATTCTCAGAACAAAAGAAATCCGGTTAGACCGGACAAAAGCTAATGATGGATTCTATCTTATGAAGATGGATTAAACAAAATCGGAAATGATTTAGTTGTCGAACCAGACAAATCAATTTTGAATCAAAGATTGAACCAACTTAGTTTGGTTCATGTTAGAAGGTATTCTGGCAAAATGGAAGGCATGATGAGTTGTGTCTTGAGAATATGAAACAAACGAAACTTGTTTGAGTCAAATCGGAGTTCGTTTGGTTGTAGAATTAAGGGTTTTTGGTTGTGAACCACATTAAACCGGGCTTGAACCCGGTTTAGGGAAAACCCTAAACCGACTTCCCCGGTTCTTCCCAAACGCGCAGTCGCATTCTCCCTCAGCCCGACGCCGAACGCCAAATAGGGAAGGAGATCCCTGGTCGCCGGATTTCGCGCGAGGAAGGATGCGGATCTTCTCCTCCAGCCGTCGCGCACACGAAGAAGGAAACAGATTCTTCGATTGAAGCAACTCGTGCAAGAAAGGAAGGAGATTTGATCTCCCTCCCTAATCTGTCGACGAGCAAAAACGGCAATGGATCCGATGATCTCGGGGTCTAGCTTTTAAAGGACGAGGTTGCTGGCGTTTTTATGGAGCAAGAAACCCTAATCTCCTTCCTCCTTTCGTTCCCTGCCACTTCCCTGCTTGGTCACGGCTGACAGATTGTGGCCGCCTCTTCCTACCCTGCTTCTGCCTGTTCACGCGAGGAAGAGGACAACCTGCGCCTTGCTTACTGCCGCCGGTCTAGCTTACTGCCGGCATCCAAGGAGCTGTTGTAGCCGGCCAAGGAATTCTGCCTTCTTCCGTTTGCTGCCGGTTCCATTTGCTTGCTGTCGGTGTTCACAGCTTACTGCTGGAATTCACAGCTTACTGCCGGAGTTCTTGCTTGACTGCCGAAACTTGTTTCGCTTCCGGAATCCAAAGCTTCGGAAGCCTCCATCATTACCGGAGAAGCTCCGGGTTCGTGCCTTTGAGAAGATCACCGAAAATTAGTTTGTCGGCGATCGTTAGAAAACCTCGGAAACGAAAGCAACGTGTGTTGTTACACGTTTCCGATATTAGGGTATTCTTCTGTATCGACCGTTGCTGATTGACGGCTAGTACCGTGACCAGCAACTCGACTCGAGCTTGAGAAGTCATCCAGACCAAACTTGGCGTGAATCACCGATAGAGCATCCTGATCAGTACATGCCATTTCCGCTGAGCGTCATACGATAGGTATACCTAGAATAATAGTTATTCTGAAAAATTTATTTTTTTAGTATTTATACAAATCTGTTGTATCTTGCATGCGTGCGTTGTGAGTACTGTACTAATTAGTTTATTATCTATTTTGCTTCCGCTGTATATGTTTTGATATGCATAAAAACGCGCAACGCACCTAGCCGATCCCAACAGTTGGTGACCTCCCTCCTTAATTGAAGCAAAAGGTAATCACTTGCCTCTCTCACAATCAAAATATTTTTGCTTCGTTAGCTAAGGAAGTAAGAGGGATATCACCTACAATCATGGAGCATTGACTCAACATCAACCTAGAAGCTAGGTCAGTCTGACAAAAGAAATGCCACTTCGGTCCTTAAAAAGATAAGATACTTTGTATTGAGATTATTAAGCTGATGGAAGTCGGTCACATTTGAGAAGTTCATTTCTCGACTTGGTTGGCAAACATGGTGGTAGTTCCCAAGCCTAGGATAAATATATAGGGTGTGGACTTTTGGGACTTCAACAAAGCTTGTCCGAAGGACTACTATTCCTTACCCTGAATCGACCAATTGGTTAACTCAATTGTATGGTGTACACTCATATGCATGTTGGACGAATATTAGGGCTATCACCTTTAGCGGTAGAAAATCAAGAAAATATCAGTTTCGTCACCTTAGAGGGAGCATTTTGTTATATTGTTATACCGTTTCTACTAAAAAATATAGGGGCAATATATTGATGGACTGACTCTTCAAGCATCAGGTCGGATGGAATGTCGAGGTCTATGTGGATGAAATTCTGATCAAGAGAACCCACACCGAGAACATTATTAACGACATCGAGGAGACTTATGGCTTCAAGTTGAATCCAAACAAATGCTTGTTTGAAGTCAAGAGCGAACGCTTCCTCGGATACATCATAACTAAGTGATGGATTGAAGCCAATCCCAAAAAAGTCTAGGCATTGCAAGATATGTCATCTCCTAAGAACTTCAAAAAAACACAAAGGCTAGTTGGATGAATCACAGCTCTCTCCCGATTCATCTCCAAGTCGGCTGATAAAAGTTTACCTTTCTTTAAGGTTCTCAAGAAGTTAGCTCATTTTGAATAGAGCGAGAAATGTGAGTAGACTTTCACAGAACTCAAGGCATACTTGGTGCCTCTCCTTTACAAACTTATTGCATGAGAAAATCTTTGGCTTTACTTAGCCTCGACTGAGGGAGCAGTCAGTTCGGTGCTACTACGACGAAGGGCAACACTCAACATCCAATCTATTTCTCAAATCACCTTTTGAAAGATGCTGAGATCGGGTACTCTACTATGGAGAAGTTAGCTCAGGCTTTGGTCACAACAACTCGCAAACTATGGTTGTACTTCCTATCATATCCCATCATCATGCTTAATTACCAACAACACTCTAGGGTGGGCATTGACTAACTATGAAACCTCGAGATGATTAATTAAATGGATCATAGAGCTCAACGAGTATGACATCTAATACTAGCCCAGGACAACTATCAAAGCACAAGCATTAGCCTACTTTTTAACTAAGAACCCAAATCAAGAGTTGAAAGAAACCTAGAGGATCTTTGTAGATGGGTCATCTATGAAGCAAGGCAGTGGAGTTGAAATGCTACTGGATTCACCTCGGAAAGAGGTTTTACAACTAGTCATCCAACTAAACTTCTAAGCCTCCAACAATGAGGCCAAATATAAGGCATTGTTGGTTGGACTCCGAGTAGCTAAATAGGTGGAGGCCTCTTGAGTCATCATTCACTCTAACCCCCAATTAGACACACAATAGCTTGAGGGAAAGTTTGAAATCAAGAATGGCCAACTTCTGGGTTATGTTAAGGCCATTGAAAAACCAAGAGCCGAATTCCATGAGGTCGTGTTCTAGAAAATACTTCGAGTTGGAAATAAGAAGGAAAACGAGCTAGCTAAATTCAGTCAATCTCAAAGATAGATTAAGTATCTGCACAAGAAGAGTTAGTCGACTAGCGACTTCCATTCATTTCCTTTTTAAAGGAGGGGACTCTACCCAACCACCTGGAACAAGCTCAACTTCTCAAAAGGCGGGTAGCTCAGTTCACTTTGGTTAGGGATTGTTTATCGAAGAAAGTTTTCTCCTGACCTTTGCTCCGATGTCTTAGTCCTGAAGATGCATATTATGTATGCAGGAATTCCATTAAGGCAGTTGTGATAATGACATCGGTGGTTGGACTTTTACCATAAAAATCTTACTAGCAAGCTACTTCTGGTCAACTCTCCAAGCAAACATAACTCATCTAGTTTGCACCTATGTCAATTGTCAAAAGCATCAAAACCTCTCCCAAGCGCCTACACAGTTATTAAAGACATCCACTATTTTCTACCCTTTTGACGATTGGGTAATGGATATTGTCATCTCCTTCCCAATCGGACATTGCCAAAAGAAGTTCCTATTGGTGGTGGTTGATTATTTCTCCAAGTGGGTGGAAGTCAAATTTTTGGCACGAATAACAGAAGATACTGTACTCAAATTTCTATAGAAGAATATTGTCTATCGATACGACATTCCTCGTCGATTGGTATTTGACAATGGCTAATGGTTCCAGGGGCACAAACTAAAGAAGTGGTGTGAAGGTTTTGATTTTCAGCAGGCCTTCACCTCAGTCGACTACCCTCAAAGCAACTAGAAGGCTGAGGTAACCAATTGGGAGATCGTTCGAGGGCTCAAGATCAAGCTTAATCATGTTGGTGACTGTTGGGTGGAAGAGCTACCTAACATCCTATGAGCGTATAGAACTACTCCTATGGAAAGCATGAGGATAACCCTATTCCTCTTGGTCTACAAAGGAGAGGCATTTGTCGTTGTAAAAATCAGCATGGAGTTTGCCAACGTACAAGCCTATGACTCCGACAATCCTGATAAGTGTTAGCTCGAGCTCGAGTTAATCACTAAAACTCAGGATAAGGCAGCATTGTGTCTCTTATCCTACCAACAAAGAATGTGTCAGACTTATAACAAAAAAGTTATTCCTCAGACCTTTCAAGTTTGTAACTTTGTTTGGAAGAAAATCAAACCTGTAGGTGATGTGGAAAAGTTAGAGCCTCGATGGGGAGGACCCTACAGTGTCATACACAAGATGTGCTAAGGAGCATACTATCTAGAATACTCGGACGGTAGAGAGCTCGGTGGACCGTATAGCCATCCGATTGGTTAATCTTATTGCGATACCAGACCGAGGCTCTTTAGGGACCTCTTGTCCATGAGGACCTCCTACCCTTTGACGTGGAGTTAATGTCTCAGGTAGCCAACAGAGCTAGTTGGAAAGTCACCTTGGGAGGGAAATAGGGAAATTGAGTAGGGAGGTGGACGTAAAGAACTAGGACTGATGGTGCAGGCGCCGAATGGACCCCCATGTGTTGAGGCCTTGGCCCACCAGAATAAGACTCTAGCTCGACTTGGGGGATTCTGCCTCGACAGGATAAGTGGTTGTTGGGGAAACTATCGGTAGGCTCATTTCAATAGAAGGTACCTACGGTCAGCGTCTTTTCATGCTTATCCTTAGTGGCTCCCTGAATCATCGGAGGAGATAGGCATCGACGATCAGGTTGGTAGTAGTTCTCCTATGATCGTGACCGCATCACCCAAATAACCAGTGGGTCGGGCACCGCGCTCCTCCAGTTCAAGCTCGGTCAACTTTAAGCACTGGTTGAAGGATGCTCTCAACATTGTTTGGGTTGCACAAACAAGGAAAAGCTTGAGTTAGCAATCACATAAGACGAAGATAGGGAAGCTATTACTAAAGGAAGATGGAAGCTCGGCATCAATTGAGCTCAATCCAAAGTGGAAGAGCATACCTTCCTCGAGCAGGTGTTTGACATCAAACTGAAGACAAGACAAAATACCTGCTGCTATAAGATAAGAGGGCTCCAACTTGAATTGAATTAGATTCGGCGACCTTAGCAATTCTATTTGCCAACCGGT
>NW_027428619.1:0-1821 GCF_044706935.1 Curcuma longa
GATCTTGCCTAGAGTTTCGATGTTTGACAATACACCTAAGTCTGGTCAGTTTGACCAAGGGTTGATCCAAACAGGACTTGATGTTTGGATGTGTGGAAGTGAGCGAGAAGGCCTGGTCGGTTAGGCTAGGCAATGGAAGTCCTAATCTGAAAGATTAGGCAAGAGAAGTCCTGGTGAGTGAAGCTGGGCAAGGGAAAGTCCTAGTTGTAGGCTAGGCAAAGGGAAGTCCTGATTTGGAGGATCAGGCATGAAGTCTTGGCAGAGTCAACGTGCACCAGGTAGAGACTGGACTTGGTCAGGAGGACCAAGTTGCAGTAGAAGGCTGGGCTTGGTCAGGAGGACCAAGCTGCAGCTGAGGGCTGGACTGATCAGGAGGATCAGTTGCAGTACAAATCCTGGGTGGCAAAGACAGAGCCGAGCACAAGTCCAACAAGTCTGGAGGACTTGGTTGGCATTAATTCTCCTGAGTGGAGTGGGTAAGGGCGCATTTCTGGAGTGGGGGAGGAGGAACGTCCAACTCGCCCAGATCGGTAGAAATTCGAAGTTCACTTAGCAAGGTAAAGTTAGGTTTGCTTCTCTGTATGCATGCTTATTTTTCAGGAACCATAATGCAGGCTGAACTTCAAAAGGTCATAACTTTTGACTCGGGTCTCAGAACGAGGCAAACTCGGATGCGTTACGAAGCCCTTTCAGAGGTCTACAAAAAAGGTTTTTGAGTTTTCTCGGATTCAGGCTGGAGCCAACTCAGAATGCCATTTGAGTCGACTCAGGCAGCAGATATCGACAAGAATGAAGTTTTATCTGCCACGTCAGCTGGAGTCGACCCAGATTGGCATATGAGTCGACTCAGGAACAATATAAAAGGACATCAGCGTGCAATAATTCATTCAAGCCAATTAACCTCCTTGCTCAACTAGAAGTGCTGTGAAACACAAAAGAGGCCAAACGCTTGCAACCGGAGAAGATCCAAAAGGAGTGCGCGACGCTCAGGACTTCCGGATCAGCTAAAAGTGTTTGTTTTTTATTGTATTTCATTCAGTATTTATTTTTGTTAGTTTGTTTACGGACTATAAGACGGGTTTCTCCGCCTCCGAACACCGTTCAGAAAGGAGACCACTAGTGGACGGGCACCTCCCGTGATTAGGCCTTGGACGTACTAACCCTGGGGGGTTATGAACCAAGTAAAAATTCGTGTGTCATTGTGTTTTATTTTAATATCCGCTGCTTAGCATTTTAACAGATAAACGAACGATTTCGAAAAAGCGATACGCGCTATTCACCCCCCCTCTAGCGCGTATTCCGATCCTACAATTGGTATCAGAGCCGGTGCGCTCTTGATTGGACTAACCGCCAAGGGAGCAAGACGGCAAAGATGGAGGGGGGAAAATGTAATATTTTAAATTTGCATTTTAAATTTCACATAATATGTTTTAAGTGCAGGGAGAGAGGGCACTACAAAAATAAGTGCCCTACTTCGATGTTGGTTTTCGTAACCGCCCACTGCTTGGAATTTTGTAACCGCCCACCACTCTTCCGCTTCGTGAACCAAGCGACGCTGTGTGCGATAAATGCTCGTGCGTCCAAGCGAAGAGAGGTTTTTGAGAGTTCATACGGGGTATGTGTCCAAGTAGAGAAAGGAGAGGGCTGCCGGAGAAGATCTGTGAACACCCAAATACCCAGAGGATTTGGTTTGTGGGAATCTGAGAAACCTTCCGTTGATCGTGAGGGTTTCTCCGACGCAAGCTTCCCAGTCGAGCAGTCCCAGTTCGCCGGAAAAGAAGCACGCTACAACAGGTATATTCCATCAATGGTATCAGAGGC
>NW_027428620.1:0-2656 GCF_044706935.1 Curcuma longa
CACCCATCAAAATTAATTATTTTATTTATTTACCAAACCTCTTTATTATCATCTTAAATAGTATAGAGAGGTCCAGGTCGTCTCTCTCGGACTCAATGACTGGATATTTATTCTAGACCTTTGGTGCGGTGGTATTTGTGTTTTATTCATTCCTATCTACAAGCAATTTCATTTATTCCCAATTTAATTTACAATTAACAAATGAATCCTAAGTATACAGAATGCACAATCCTAATTATACATTTATTCAACCAATGATACAAAAGTGACATTTATTAACAAAATTTAATATACAAAATGAATTCTATACATTAAGCATACAACATTATACCCACATAGCTAAACCCTAATCTCACATCAGGTATCATTCAACATTCATGCATACACTTACAATAATTACAAACATAATTCCTACAGCATTAATCATAGAACACACATCAATCAACATACATAATTTACAAACATGAATCCATTACACAACTATACATACATCATAACAAGCACACAACATATACAACATGAGTTTATCATACAACACATACAAACATACAACATATACATACTAAACAACTTGAACATGATTAACCATCATTCTCCACAATCGGAATTCAATTCGACATAAGAATCATTTAAAACCCGAGTTCAACAATTAAACATGACTTCCACCATCTACCACACTTAGTTCATGTGCACAAGTCTAACAACAACAATTCAATCATCTAGCCGGCTTCTCAACAATCCATTTACACTTATATCAAAACAACTTTATTAACAATCAATCCAACAATTAAAATCTTAACAAAGTCAAATATGAACATCCACATTCCCAAACACTTCATGCAGACATAACAAAATGCAATCCATCTTTCTTTCAATTTCAACAACCAGAATTTACACACAAATACATTTAACATGCTATACATAAACAACCAACCCTTTATTAAAACATCAAATTCAATTTACAGTGTTTATTAGCTATTACAGAGATCACAGCATAGGGATATCCTCAATCAAGCACACAAGTTCAAACAAACAATGCACACAAACTTCATCAATCTATATACATGAAATTCCTAATTTTCGATGCTCTGCCCATAAAAGATAACCGAACAAAGGAATCAATAGCAAAGCAGGGGGGGTTTTGATGCTAACAGCTAACAACCAATTTAAGGAACAAAGGAAACAAAACTAGGGTTAAAGGTTGAGCTGCCTTCCCTCAATCGGTACCAACTGAGGTAAAGCAGGGGAAGATGGTGGTTGATTCCCGGATCAATCACGAGGCTTCAGAAACCACAATCAGCAACATCAATCCAACAGATGGAATGGATCACGCCGGAGCAAACCACCCACAGCGGATTTCGTTCGGATTGAACATGGATCGGAGTCCTCCTCTGCCCCAACGCCCAGCTGCAAACCACAGACCAAACGTCAGCATGCAAAATACAAAGAACCCCTTACCTTGCTAAATCTGGTGGCTGAAGATGATCGAAGTTGACAAGGCGTCCCTTATCAAACGTCGGTGGATGCGGAGGAACAAAGGAATGGCTGGAGCAAACCACCCACAGACAATCCCTTGGAGTACTGCTGTTCACCAACTGCTGGAGCAAACCACCCACAGAAGCTGAAGAATCGGAGGGAAAATAGGGAGTGAGCGCCGGAGCAAACCACCCATGGCGGCTCCCTTGCGTGGCTGTTGGAGTTGATCGCCTTTTGCCCGCCGCCGACTGACTTGTGTCTGATCGGAGATGAAGGAGGGGATGAACTCGTCGCGATGGGAGCCCGGCGAAGAAGACGACTTCGCGACGAGAAGGAATCGGGAAAACCTAGAATCCGAGCTCAAGTTTCTCTGAATCGAAGGAACCTTTAATCTTGTGCTTGAACCGCCGGTTTATTTCCAATTGAACCGGACCAATTTGAACCGGGCTGAGTCAAGTGAACTTGGGTCTGAATCATTTTACATTTGGCTGAATCACTTTGAAATTGGGCTTAGTGAAATGGGCCGGATGAGGTGAATGTGGGTTGGGCTAAAATACACTAATTGAGTTGGGCTAAATGAATGGAATCAAATGATTGAATTAGACCCATGCTTAATTTGATTTGAATCAGATTTGGACTGAACCACTTCAATAAAACTGACTTTGATGTAAAATAAGCCCTCCAATTTATCATTATCACCATTCTAATTCCTGCAAACATTAAATACCACAAATTAATATCCATAAATTCTGTAATTTACAATAAAAACCAAAAATTCATCCAAAATAAAGAAATAGCCCAAAATTCTATTTATGATATGAAATGCGCTCCAAATCGGTCCAATCTAATCCTAATCTATCCACAGAAAATGTCACTCATCAAATCCCCCACACTTATTCTTTCACGTCCCGTGAAAGTAAACTAATATACATTATTTTCCACCCTACAATATCAATCAAATCAGAAAATTACAACAATAAGTTAAATAAGAGTGCCAAATCTTAGAAATCTAAGCAATCCAGAACTCAAGTCATACATGGATCAACAAAATAGCAATTTCAATTCACCCTAAATAAATTGAGAATAATGACTAAAATGACCTCACAGGATAAATAATGTGGCGCTCATCCTCATAATCGTGTGAAAAGTGGATCTCTCTCAAGCAATCTATGGTTCATGC
>NW_027428621.1:0-2801 GCF_044706935.1 Curcuma longa
TGGATGTGCCTCATTTCCAGAGCTTCAACAGTACACGGCCGTGCCCATTTTCCAGAAGGACGACAGGCCACGGCTGTGCCTCCCAGGCACGACCGTGTGACGGAAAGCACGGGGTACGTCTCCCTTCTGGACAACTCTGCAGACTTAAAGTAAAACAGACATAACTTTCATCTCAGATGGACCCACAGGCTGTGCTATATACCGAAATATAGAGAACTTCTACAACTTTGCTTCAGGGTACACAGAGAGATGAATTCTCTACGCCATGCTAAATGGCACGGCCATGCCTTCTGACCACGGCCACGCTGGGTGCTCTGCCCAAACTGCAGACCAAACTTCTAACCAATATAACTTTCGGCTCAGAAGGAGTTATGGGTCGGTCCACCAATCAAATTGAAGATAATTTAAAGCTCTACAACTTTGATTCAGGGTCTAATTAAAGAAAACTAGGTTTATTGGGTGAAAAACCCCATTGAGATGGAGCCTTGTAAACTAGGAAAATCTGGGCAGATTTGGGAGAGTATATAAGTGGAAAACAAATCCAATCTTGGATTATCTTGGGTCATTCTCCAAAACCCTTGGTCTTGGCTTGGTGACGGCGCCTCCCCCTCTCTAGGGGAGGCCCTAAACACTTCATCCTTCGCCGATCCACCTCGCCATTCATCTCCATCAGTCCATCCTACACCGGAACAAGAAGATCTTCAAGAGGGTGACCACGCTTTAAAGATAAGTCTTCCCTTTCCTTGTGGATGACTATTTTCATATATTCCTCTTGTAAAATTTTTTAATGGAGTAGATCGCTGAGTTTAGGGTATAGGATGAACATCTATGTAATGATGGTGATGTATGAACTAGTTTATGTTATTTTCCCTATTTAATGAAATGTTTACCTTTGTTTCATGTGTATTGTGCCTTGAATATGTTTGATGAAATATTTGTGTGAGCGCATATGCATGATTATGAGGGGTAGATTACTGTGTAGGGAGATCCTAGGATCGTATGCCCGGGGCGCCTCGTGACAGAAGAAAAGCCTTATAACCAGATTTTTCGAAGTGATTTCTACATAGTAGTAAACCCCCATAAGGGATATCTAATAGTTGGTGGCTACTAGGACAAGGTCCTTAGCAAGGTACTCAGTGACAGAGGGTATGTCGTTGGATCGTATACCGGAGCGCCTCGTGACAGGAGGAATGCCTTTAACCAAAATTTCTGGCGTCACCTTTATTAGAGGGCTACCACATAGGACTTCAAGTTCAAATGCCAACAAAAGCCTGACGAGGTCGAGTTGGTGTCTTGGTTAGAATCCCTACAAGGTTTGTAGACATTGAAAGTAAGGGAACAAACATGAATTAGGGACTTCACCTAGCATTGATATGAATCTGAAATCCTAAACTCATCCATTTCATCCATAAACTCCAAGCCAATCTCTCTCTTTCTCTATCACCCACCACCAACATTCTCAACCAAACCGTTTCCCTCCGAGTCTAAATAACTATCTCAGTGACATTACTATAACTAATACACAGTCCCTGTGGTTTGATATCTTTTTATTACTTGATAACATTCCGTACACTTGTAGAAAGCCTATCAATTGCTGCATTGAGGCAGCAAAGGAGGCTGTTTGGATCCGCAAGTTCATGTAATACCCACAATTTTTCTTCAGTAATTCCTTGATATTAATGAATGATAGCTTAGAGAAAATTTAGTAGAAATACTAAATTGGCCTTGATGTTAAATGGACTTCTACCTTTGATGGGCCATTAGTAGGATTTTTCCTAATGGGCTCTATGGTTTAAATGTTTTTCATTATGGGCTTCTCTTATATGGGCTAGCTAATGACAAAAAGGAATGAAATTGGGCCTTAAGGAATGGATAAGTTAAATGGGCTTATCTCATGTGGGCTTTGCCTAAAATAAAAAGAAAAAAATGGAGGAACCAAGGATTGATCCTTGGGCCTCAAGGAAATGGCAAGGCTAGTAGAAGCATGGGGTAACCACATGAGCTAGCAAGTTTTTCTTGTGAAAATGATAGGGGACATGCTACTTAAGGTTAAGGGTACATGAAAGGGCACATGAACAAGTGAAGGGACACTTTGCTTGTCTTTACTTCATGATTAAGGGAAGTTAATGGAGGAGTTTCAAGAGGGAATTGTAACTCCCTTCTCCACCATTCTTTTTAAACCTCTTATTGCCGAAAATTCTCTCCTTTCTCCCATTCTTCTCACCGAAACCAACTCCTTCTTCCTCTCTTGTTCATCTTGGCCGAAAGTCCCTTGGAAGCTACCTCCATCAACAAAGCTCCCAAGGCAAGAGGAAGGGATCTAGGAAGGTTTGAACGATCTAGGGAGAACAAGGAGAAGAAGCAAAGAGATTTCAAGGCTTCATCTTCTTTGTTAGGGTATAAACTTCTCTAAAGGAACTAAGTGTAAGACTCCCCTCACCTTGCAACATAATAGCTATGATGAAGTTTTCCATGATTTCCTAATGTTTTATATGTGGTTGTTGTAAGAACATGAAGAAAACTTTCTTGATATTTCGGTCAAAGGAAGAAGCTAGGTTTTTAAAGTGTTGATTTAATCTAATATAGCCTAATATATGTTTAAGGAACTTTCATGTTGAATTAGAGTGGATGAAGTTAAACCTAACCCATGTTACAAGTTTTTAAGGTTTCGGCTATCACATGTTAGGGTTTCAAAGTGATGTTTTGAGCATGCTATGTTTGTAAAAGACACATGATGATGTTTATGAGGGTTAGTTTTCATGTGAATAAATCTAAGGACTATTAGGAAGTATACTGAAAAG
>NW_027428622.1:0-2886 GCF_044706935.1 Curcuma longa
TGTTAGATTTGAGAGGTGTCCTAAGGCAATCGCCTTACGGTTATACTATTTATTGGATAAATAGCAATTCACTATTTGAGTGCACATTCCATATGTGTTTGATTGGATCTTAAACTCAAATACTGAATGTCCGCAATACGATTCATAACGTGAGAGAATTTGTGATTGGATCACAACTAGTGAGCATCTCTACACGTGTAATTATGAACGTATTGAAATTATCCCTAGTCGAGGAATTGATGAGCACGGACGTCATCGATTCTGTCGAGACTAGCACGTTTTGAACTCCTTGGTTAGCCAAGCAGCTGATCTCACTGCTGTCGACATTAGATGTTGAGAGTTAAACGTGGATGCTGGTTAAAGGTAACCAGTTCATTGGAGTGACCTGTCTTGAGACTTCATATGGTTCTATATATATATATGTCAATGAAGATCTCAATGCAGCTTAAGTGCGAGTTTCCTTTGACTTGCGGTATTCAAGTCACCTTGGTCATGGAAGCTTATACTTTGACATCTTAAGTAAGCATCTCCGAGGAGGTGTGGACCCGAGATGATTGGGTATAAGTCGAAGTGTCCGAAGGTGTTTGAATAGCCCACAGAGGATTCACCGCTCCTTGAAAAGGAGACGTATACCTTGCGGCCGCTTGTCAGGATTGTTACTAAAAGTCTTTGGCCAAAGCATTACATGTTAAGAGTACGAGACTCTTGGACACATGTACAAGTAACTTGAATCCACAGGACAAGAAAGCAGCTTGGGCTAGGTGTGACGTAGTCAGCCTAGTGGGGACCGACACATAGACCATGTCCTGAACCAAGCGGGTATAAGACGGTGAAAGGAACGAGGCACGATTCAGTGTAGCTGCTGAAGGGTTTAGAAGATGTTCTGGAATCAATCGTTGATTTTTCGATCAATTGGGGATCATGATATACTACTAGGTGTCACTCATGATCGTTCCGTAATTAATGGTTAATTACGGACGGCCAACATAACCGGGAACCTATTGGGTCACACGCACAACAAGTTCTCCGAAGGACTTAAAACGAGTTTGAGAATTAGATTCTCAGAATGAGAGAAATAAAATCTGGTTGGACCAGACAATGGACAAAATGATGGAACTCGTCTTGCGAAGACGAAATGAATGAAACTGATTTCGTTTAAATCAGAGACCGTTTGGTTAGTGAACCAAATGATTCAGTTTTGAACCGAATTGAACCAACTTAGTTTGGTTGCGATGGAAGAGATTTTGGCAAAACGGAGGAGATGAGAAGCTTCGTCTTGTGAAGACGAAATGAACAAAACTTGTTTGGGTCAAATCGGAGTTCGTTTGGTTAGTGAACCAAGCGAATTAGTCTTGAACCTGGTCTGCTTCAGTTCGCTACATTAACCCGGTCTGGTTTAATCTGAATCAAGTTCTGTTTTGGTTTTGGTTCATTTCAAAATCTGGTTCAGGCTAAACCAATTAACCAAACCCTAAAAGCCGGTTCATGGAGAAAACCTATAACGCTTGCTGTACTGTAGCTTCTAAAAGGATGCATCACGCGACTTTTTTTCTCTACTCCTCTTCCCCGCGATCTTCTCCTCTACCCACGGCGCCGAGCAGAGCTTCTTCCGCTGCGCCGGCTGATGGTGGCCTGCTGCCAAACAGAGGGGAAGCCGAAGCTGCCTCCTCCCTTGCGAGCATCCGCCGGAGTCGCGGTTGCCTCCACCTTGACATCTCTGTTGAGGACGAAGCTGCCTTCTCGCTGCGGAAAGCCGAAGCTTGCGAGGTTGGCCGATCGGAGCTTGCTACCCGTCCGCCTTGACGCCAGCGTGAGGAGCAGAGGAAGTCGGATTGCACCTTCCTCTCTCCCTTGTTGCCGTGAGGAGCAACAACGAAGCCAACCTTCTCCTCCTCACCGGATGAGCAGAAGCTCCTCTTCCTCCGCACGAGCAGAAGACGGCGTTGGGTTTTCTTCTTCCTTTCTCTGCTGTTGGCGTGAGAAGCAAATCTGCCGGGCTGGTGCAGAGAGCTGACCCCTGTTTTGGTTGCTGCTGTCGACGGAAGCTCGCCGGAGCACCACCAGATTAGGGTAGCCACCAAGGCCCTTTGTGGTGCCAACCGGAACAGAGGTGTACGCTGTTATGTGTTGCCGACAAGAACAAAACCTGCTCTGCACTGTGTTGCCGACCAGAACAAAGCTCACTCTGCCTTTTGTGTTGCTGACCAGAAGAAGCAGAGAGCAAGCTCCCTCTCTGTTCTATGTTGCTGACCATAAGAACTAGAGATTGCTTGTTGACCAAAAGTGCTCTGTTCTTGTGTTGATTGAGGAGATAGGGATAGTTTTGTATTCTTTTCGGAGATTATTCTATCATTATCGGAAAGAGTTTTCGGTTGTTTGTCCGTTATCGGCGGTCAATAGTTGACCACCGAAACTACATCGGGAATATGATTCTCGGTGATAGTTAGAAAGCCCCGGAATGATCGTGACACACGTTGTTGCGTGGTTTCCGGAATAAGGCTTCTCTCGATTCGATCGTCATCGATCATCGGCTAGTACCGAAGACGATGACGCGACTCGTGGCTTCCGAAGCCGTCCAGACGGGAGCTTGGCGTGGATCACCAGTAGAGGCGGGACTCGGACGAGGATCGCTCGATTGATTCAACACAGCTCAACATCGTCATCGCGAGGTACACGTTTAGAATAATTTTTATTCTGCAAATTTTATTTGTGCACGTAGAATAATTATTATTCTGAAAATTTTAATTTCCTGCCATGCCTTGTACATGTTATTTCCTGCTTTGCATGCGTGTGTGTGATAATAATTAGTTTTAATTATCTGTATATTTCCGCTGCGCACGTTTCGAAACGTGTTAACACGCGCATTGCACCGGGACGATCCCAACA
>NW_027428623.1:0-2623 GCF_044706935.1 Curcuma longa
GTCAACTCGTGTTCCTGAAATTGAGTTCCGATCAAACTTGTGAAATTGAATTCTGATCTGCTTATAGTTCTTTAGTTTCAATTACATCAGCTTTTCTTAAACTGGATTTCCTTGAATTTTAATTTCTGAAACTGAAACTTACATTTTACTGTTCCGTATCATAATCTTGAATTGTATCAGAATGTTAGGATTGTGGCTAACGTTTCATGTGCATTGCAACCTAGATTTGATAATTGATTGCATTTAGTTTCCAATTAGATTCTTTACATTAGTTTAAATTCCTTTGCATTTACTTTTCTGGTTTCTTTTGTTTGTTTAAATCAGATTCTAAAATTTCTAATGTCTTTAAAATTGTTGGGAATAAATGTCTTGAAATGCTAGATCATGTTAGAGTTACAATTTTAGTTTAAATTCCATAGAATTGCATCATGTATTTGGTTTAATTCTGTATTTGCTGAATTTTAGTGTTTGCTAGGCTGTATTAAGCTTTTGTTCTTGCATTTGTTTCTTTCATTTACATTCTGTTTAAAAAACCAAAACCCCATTTACATTTGAAAAATCCAAAAATAACGACATCTTAGCTCGATTCATACAATTCTTTGCTAGTCCTTGGAAAAATACGACTCATGGCCCCTATATTACATTTGTTTTGTGAGCTAAGGGTTTTCGATTATAAATTTTAATTTGAGGCTCATTCGTGACATCAATTGTGGGCTCTATCAATCCTCCTCGAGGATTTCTGAGTTCTCTGCACATTTCTGAATATGACATGAGCCCTTCAGAATCATCCCATAGTTCAAGTGCAATATTCCTAAGATGTTCCGATAGTGAATAAACTAGATAAAATCTTCGTTCATTATCTGTGATTGGAACATCTTCTTGCTCTAATTTTCAAAACAATTCATCTAGCTGATCAATCAACCATCTGACTCCCTGATTCGGGTCATAATCAAGTTTCTTAATTTTGTCCCAAAGTTCATTTTGTCGCTCTTCGCGACTAGTCATGATGTCAGTCGTCCGTGTCATCTGAATAATTGAAATTAAATAAGTCAGTACAAAATCGACTTAATTCAATTTATTCAGAACCAACAATATTAATCAAGAAAAACAAATCTTCTTGATTCTCAATAGTTAGAGTCGATTGACCCATTTTGATTAATTTATTAACAATGTCCTTCCAAATTGAGTTTTTTTAATTGAAAGCCCTAAATTTGCCCAATTAGAAATTTAACTCAATTATTCCAATTATCCTAATTAGGTCAAACCCAACCCTAATCAGATCATATAAATAAATGAAACAGATTCATTTAATCAAATCTAATCAGATCATATAATTAAATGTCATTGAATTAATCAGATCTTTTAAATAAATGAAACAGATTCATTTAATCAAATCTAATTAATCAGATCATTTAAACAAATGAAACAGATTCATTTAATCAAATCTAATTAATCAGATCATTTAAACAAATGAAACAAATTCATTTAAGTATCAAGATTATGGGTTGTTGGTTTGAATCTTTGTTTGTAATTGGAAAGTCAATGGTTTGATTCCCTACATTAACACTCTAATCTCCATTTTTTTATTTATTTAATTAATTGGGCTGGATTGGGAAATTAAAATCAAAAAAAATAAATTGGCGCCAACCCAATTCGGCAGCCCATAAATCATGCTAATTAATTGGAATCCAATTAACATGAAATCAAAGCCCAATTAATCAAAATGATTTCTCTGTTTTTTAAATAAAAATTGAAATCCGTTTACTGTGCTCAATGGATAAAAGAAAACGAGAAATCACGTTGTGATTTCTCGTCTGTTTCCTTTTTTTTAATTAACTTGCACTGCTGCCCCTTTTCTTCTTCTTGTGCACGAAGCATAGTGTCAATTTAGCCCCCGCCGGTGCCAGCCTCTTGCCAGCGCCTGCTCCGCCGGCGCCAGCCCCACCGACGCCTGCTACCCCAAAGGCAAAGCCTCCCGCGTCAAAACCCAAACAGATTGAGTTTCACGGAAGCGCAGATCGGAAAAAAACAAACAAACAGCACCTCTGCGCTGTTGTAGCGACGGCCAAACAGAACAGGTAATTATACGTTAAGCTCTGATACCATTATTAGAATTACCTGTTGAAGCGTGCCTCGACTCCGGCTCCGGCTCCGGCGGCAGTGGCTCCGGCGGCAGCGACTGCTTCTGTCAGAAGAGTAATCACGAACGGAAGACCCTTCACGGTTCCACAAACCAAATCCTCCCTTCGGCGTTCTCCTCTTCTCACCGGTAGCTTCTCTCTACTTGGACGCAATCGCACTTCTCGCACACCCATGCAGCAGCCTTCCTCTCCCTTTAATAGGGAGAGGCTGCGATCTCTACCGAATGCACGTTGTGCACTTCGCAGCCGAAGCGTGGGGTGGTGATGGGCGTGGCGATCGTGCGTAGTGGGCAGTTACTGAAACTGCTGAAACTGCTAACAAAGAGTACTATAGGGAAATCAAAACTCACATAGTTCTCTTATCATTTTATCCTTATTATTTTAGCAAGTGGCGTTGTAACTCACTTTCATTTTCCATTCATGTAGTATTAGTTCCTTTGTTATCAAACCCTTCTACCTCATCATTTGAAAGTTGTATTCTT